>NW_028270157.1:6535730-6690922 GCF_037043375.1 Chiloscyllium plagiosum
AACAGTTGCACCACGTTAGCCAACCTCCAGTCTTCCGGCATCTCACCTGTGACTATTGATGATCCAAATATCTCAGCAAGAGCCTCAGCAATAACTTCTCGAGCTTCCCACAGAATTCTAGGGTACACCTGATCAGGTCCTGGGGATTTATCCACCTTTACCCGTTTCAAGACCCTTACCACCTACATTCTGCAGGAGGAGCATTGAACTGCCTTAACCTACATTCCCACTATTCTAAATTCCCAAGGAGACTACTGAAAAAAACTAGTCACCTTACAAATCCAGTGCACAGAACTTTTTTTTTTGGTTAGATGGGGAGGATGGGTGGGTGACTCTACCCAGTTAGTGTTTCAGGTAAAGCAACCACCCAAATATGAAGCCTCACTTACCCACCCGTCCCATGTCCGCTGTTGCTCAGTGATTGCTCCGCCTATCCGTGAGGTAAGTTTTTTTATATTTTGAAGTTACTTTCCCATCAAGACTCTGGTCCTCACTTGCTCCTCCTACTGCAACTGCCGCCAAAGAAAACTGTGTTGCTGGCCAGCAAATATTGTGGAACAATTATTTTTAGACATTATTCCCCGCAAAATGCAAAATTCTTTGTATTCCACATAAAATCTGCTGCAATTTTAGCTGGAAAAATGCTGATCATATTTTGCAATGGCCCATTAGGGAGGGAAATTTCAGAATTTTGATGCTATGACACTGAAGGAACAGTGATATGTTTCCAGGTCAAGATGGTGAAATAAGTCAGTAACAGGCCTTTCAGCAAGATACAATAACTTAAAACTAAATACAGTTTAATTATAATATCCTAGTAATAGGGTTCTCAATTAGATTACAGTTGATCAGTGGACAGGCTGAACTCAGTCACTGTTGGTGACCTGCAAGGTCTCATGCTCTTACCTCCTCCTCCTCCTCAATAGTGGGCGGCATGGTGGCACAGTGGTGGGCGGCATGGTGGCACAGTGGTTAGCAATGCTGCCTCACAGCGCCTGAGACCCGGGTTCAATTCCCGCCTCAAGCGACTGACTGTGTGGAGTTTACATGTTCTCCCCGTGTCTCCGTGGGTTTCCTCCGGGTGCTCCGGTTTCCTCCCACAGTCCAAAGATGTGCAGGTCAGGTGAATTGGCCATGCTAAATTGCCCGTAGTGTTAGGTAAGGGGTAAATGTAGGGGCATGGGTGGGCTGCGCTTCGGCGGGTCAGTGTGGACTTGTTGGGCCGAAGGGCCTGTTTATGTAATGTAATGTAATCTAATCTAATCTAATATTGATCAGCCAGATTTTCCCTCTATTGAAGTGTCTGAGAAATGGTAGCCAGTGTTTTCTTTAAATTCTAATCTCTTCAAAGGCCTCCTCAAGCCTGTCCACCATCTAAAAAGCACAAGTCAGGACTTGAATGGAAATTCCCTCTTTTTTTTTTTGTTCTTCATTCTTCTCTGAGGGTAGTAAATGTCTGGAATTCTCTACGTCTGAGTTATGCAGGCTAGATCACTGAAAATATTTGAAGCAGAAATGTTTCCTGTAAAGACTCCATTCCATCCCCCCAGTTCCTCTGTCTCTGTCGTGTATATTACAATGAGGCCAATTTCGACAAGGGACCATCCAAAATGTCCACCTTCCTCCACCGAGGATTCCCCAGTACCAATGTCGACAGGGCCCTCAACTGAGTACGACCCATTTCCTGCACTTCCAATCCCCCCCCGTCTTCCCTCCTGCAATAGCAGTAGGGTCCTCCTTGTCCTTACCTACCATCCCACCAGCATCCACATCCAGAGGATCATCGGCCATCACTTCTGCCACCTCCAGTAAGGTGCCACCACCAGACACATACTCCCCTCTTCTCCCCTCCCTAGTCCGCCTTCTGCAGAGACTGTTCTCTCTGGGACACCCTGGTTCACTCCCTTTTCACTTTCAACATTCCCCCCCAACCTCCACACCAAAAACACACACAGACAGCCCCATGGCACTTCTCTGTCCAACTGCTGAAGTTGTAACACGTGCTCATTTACCTCCGTATCCAAGAGCCCAAATACACCTTCAGGTGAAGAAGCACTTTACCCTCACTTCTCACAATCTACTCTACTGCATTCACTGCTCACAATGTGGTCTGCTCTACAATGGGAAAAAGAAGCATAGACTGGGTGACCATTTCATGGAACATCTACGTTCTACCCGCAAAAACGACCCTGAGCTTCTAATTGCCGCTTGAACACACCCTGTTCCTTGGTCAATACCTCTGTCTCAGGATTGTTGTAGTATTACAGCAAAGCTCAGTACAAGCTGGAAGAACAGCACCTCGGTTTTTTGATTGGGGACCCTACAGCCTTCCAGACTCAATATTAAGTTCAATAATTTTAGAGCCTGAACTCTCCCCTGTCCTAGCCTCCCACCCCACACACCAGGCCTTGTTATCACATAGTCTGCCACTATATACTACCTATTGTTAGCCACTAACAGTCTCCGTTAACAGCTCTTCACCCTTCTAACCAGATTGTTATCCACTCCTTTGTCTATCCAACTGTTCTTTTGTCTCTTTGCGCTCTATCCTCATTTATCATTTATTCTTTTTCCCCTCCCCTCACCGTATCTTGGGTTTATAATCCCACATTTTCCTAACTACCATCAGTCTTAAGCAAGGGTCACTGGACCCAAACGTTATTTCTGATTTCTCTTCACTGAGTATAGAAGGTGGACATCATGTTGTGGTTATACAGGACATTGGTGAGGCCACTTTTCAAGTACTCTGTACAGTTCTGGTCACCCTGCTATAGGAAGGATATTAAATTGAAGAGGGTGCAGAAAAGATTTACAAGGAGGTTGCTGGGACTGGAGGGTTTGAGTTCTAAAAAGAGGCTGAATAAACTGGAACATTTTTCACTGGGGTGAGGGAGGTTGAGGGGTGACCTTAGAGGTTTTTAAAAGCATAGATAAGGTAAAAAACAGTTTTTTTTCCCTAGAGTAGAGATATTCAAAACTAGATGTATTTTTAAGTTGAGAGGAGAAAGATTTAAATGGAACCTGACGGGCAATTTTTTCACTTGGCGTGGTTAGTATGTGGAATAAAGCACTAGAGGAAGAGGTAGATGCAGGTACAGTTACAACATATAAAAGACATTTGGATAGGAGCATGAACAGTTTAGAGGGATGTGGGCCAAATTCAAGCAAATGGGACTGGTTTCGTTTGGAAAACTTGGTCGACATGGTCAAGTTGGACTGAAGGATCTGTTCCATACTGTCTGACTCTGACTTTGGTGTGGGAGAAAGACATCCACAAAGGAAGAGATCCTTTTTAAATTAACCTATCACAGTAGCAGAATAGTAAAAATGAGGAGCCAGTTTATCCATCCTCACCTGGAGCTCTTCATTATCAGACTCATCACGTTAACTTTGCTCTCTTTGCACAGCTGCTGCCAGAACTGCTGAACTTCACCAGCAATTTCAGTTTTTATTTGGAATATCTCATCTGGAATCCTAATGCATTGGGAAACCTCATTCAGGCAATAAGAATTTTCAAATTCTTCATTTTACTGCTGTTGGTATTTAGAAAGTCAGTAGACTTCTTTGAGGTGGTAACAAGCAGGATATATAAAGAGGAATCAGTGGATATAATATCTTTGGATTTTCAGAAGGCATTTCATAAGATACTCCACATTAGGCTACTAATAAAATAACAGTCCGTGGTGTTGGAGGTAGTACATTAGGATAGATAGAGGACAGATGAATCAATAGAAATCAGAGTTGTGATAAGGGGGCATTTTCAAGATGGCAACCTGTAACTAGTAGTGTCCCACAGAGATCAGTGCTGGGGCCACAATTACTTACAATACATATTAATGACTTGAATGAGAAAAGTTTGTAGGTGACACAGCAATAGGTGGAAGGACGAGTGATGAGGATGTAACAATGTTTGCAGAGGGATTTAGACAAGTTACACAAATAGCCAACAACTTGGCAGATGAAATATAATGTGAGGTTATGGACTTCAGCAGGAAGAATAGAGGAGCAGAATATTATTTAAATGAATAGGAAGGGTTTGGAGGGATATGGGCTAGGTGCTGGCAGGTGGGACTAGATTGGGTTGGGATAGCTGGTCGGCATGGACATGTTGGACCGAAGGGTGTGTTTCCGTGCTGTATGTCTCTGACTCTATGACTCTAACGACTGCAGAAAGCTACAGAACAGAGGAATGTGGGAGCCCTTGTGTATGAATCACTAAAAGCTAGTACCCAAGTTCAGTAGGTAATAGGGAAAGCAAATGGAATGTTGATGTTTATTTCAAGGGGCTACTAAAATTATACAAGGCATGGTCAGACAACAGCTGGATTGTTAAGTTTTTGCGCCCTTTATCTAAGAAAAGATATACTGGCACTGGAGGTAGTCCAGAGAAAGTTCACTAGGCTGATACCAGGTATGAAGGTGGGTTGAAAGGCTAGACTAACCTATATTCATTGCAATTTAGAAGAATGAGAGGTGACTTTATTAAAGCATACAAGATTCTTAGAGGACTTGACAGAGTAGATCTGGAGTGGTTATTTCCTCCTGTGGGAGAGTCTCTGCCTAGAGGGCATATTCTCAGATTAGATATTCATCCATTTAAGTCAAAGATGAGATATTTATCCTCTGAGGATAGTGAATCTGTGGAATTCTTTATCACAGAAGGCTATTGAGGCTGGATCTTTCAGTGCATTCAAGGCTCAGATAGACAGAATTTTGATCAGTAAAGCAATTGAGTTATGAGGAAAAGAATGGAAAGTGGAGTTGAGGATTATCAGATTAGCTATGATCTCATTGAATCGCAGAGCAGACTCAATAGATTGTATAACCTATTGCTATTCTTTCATTTTATGATCTTTGGGCCAACAGTATTAGCATAATGGAGTCCATCAAGTGAATCTGTTTCCATGTGTATTTTGGAAGGCTTAACAGGTCAACCAACTGCAATGATGAGATGTGTAGGCATTAATTGATAGGAAAGCAGTGTTTCCAAAGTCTCTGCGGTTCACCAATCAGTGGTCACTAACAATGTTATTTTCCAACTAAGATAAATTGCAAACAATTTAACAATCATTTCACAGCAACACTAAGCTAAGTAATTTTGAGCTTTTGTGCTTCTCAATCCTTCCACGCTGCCAATAGAAAATCAAATACATTTTAAAGTCAACAATGTGAGGGCTTTTCAAATAAATCAGTTTTCTTTCTTGTTTGAAGAAACAAATTCAACTCCAACCCCATTTATTACCAACAACATAAATTAGTAATGGATTTTTTTTGTGCACAATGGCAGCATCATGTAGTCTTATCCCGTAACATGAATCATAACCTTCAGGAAAGGAAGGTGAATGGGTGGAAATTAAAGAGAAAATTGAAACCGGGAAGTAAATTACAAACAAAAACTGAAGTTGCTGGAAAAACTCAGCAAGTCTGACAGCATCTGTGAAGAGAAATCAAAGTTAATGTTTCAGGTCCAGTGACCCTTCCTCAGATCTTGGAAATAAATTGCTATTTCTCAACATGTGGCCACAGTACGTTGGGTGCATTGTTGTCATTTGTTCCAAGAGGAGTCAAGTTTGGACCCTTGGTCTGTGGTGGATTAACTAATGACAGTTATAATAACTATTGGGGCATTTCAAAGTGCCCTTGGATGAGAGAGAGAGTAAACAAACAGGATTTCCATTTTGAAATCTGATTGTGGCATTTGAAGAAAATAAATTGTTTATTGTGACGTGCAGTTAATGGTTAATTAGTTGCTAACCCTTATTATTTATATTCATGGAGAAAGTGAGGTCTGCAGATGCTGGAGATCAGAGATGGAAATGTGTTGCTGGAAAAGCGCAGCAGGTCAGGCAGCATCTAGGGAACAGGAGAATCGATGTTTCGGGCATTCCTGAAGAAGGGCTAATGCCCGAAACGTCGATTCTCCTGTTCCCTAGATGCTGCCTGACCTGCGCTTTTCCAGCAACACATTTCCATCTCTATTTATATTCATGGTCTACTATCCTATTTTGGAAATGAAGGGGAATAGTGGTACATACCTAGCGGATAATACATAGTGGTATTACCGTTAGATTATTAATTCATGATTCGGATGAAGGAGTGTCGCTCCGAAAGCTAGTGTGCTTCCAGTTAAACCTGTTGGACTATAACCTGGTGTTGTGATTTTTAACATTATTAATCCAGAAACTCAGCTAAAGTTCTGGGGACCCAGGTTGGAATCCCACCACTGCAGATGGTGGAATTTGAATTCAATGTTTAAAAATCTGGAATTAAGAATCTACCAATGACCATGAAATCATTGTTGATTGTTGGAAAACCCAACTGGTTCACTCATGTCCTTCAGGGAAGGAAATCTGCCATCCTCACCTGGTCAACTCTATATGTGACTCCAGACCCACAGCAATGGTTGAGTCTCAATTGCCCTATGGTTTGCCAGGCCATTTCATTCAGTTGTACCAATTGCTACAACGTCTCTAAGAAATGAAACCAAATGGATCACCTGGCATCAACGTACGCACCGGAAAAGACAACAGCAGAAACAGTCCTGTCAACCCTGCAAAGTCGTCCTCACTAACATCTGGGGCTAGTACCAAAATGGAAAGAGCTGTCTCACAGAGCAGTCAAGCAACAGCCTGACATAGTCATACTCACGGAATCAGACCTTACAGACAATATCCCAGGCACCACTATCAGCAGACCTGGATATGTCCTATCCCACCGGCACAGTGGTACACAGGTGGGAGGGAGTTGCCCTGGGAGTTGTCAACATTACCTCAGGACCCCATGCAGTCTCATGGCCTCAGGCTAAACAAGGGCAAGGAAACCTACTGCTGGTTAGCATGTACTTGCCTCCTTCAGCTGATGAGTCAGTTCTCCTCCATGTTGAACAATACTGGGAGGAAGCTCTGAGGGCGGAAAGGGCACAGAATATACTCTCGGTCAGGGATTTCAATGTCCACCACCAAGTGTGCCTTAACAGCAGTATTGCTGATGGAGCTGGTGTGGTCCTAAAGGACACAGCTGCTAGACTGGTTCCCTCACCACCTGCTGCAGAACCAATGAGAAAAAACATATATGACCTCATCCTTACCAATCTGCCAGTTAAAGTGCATCTGTCCATGACAGTATTGGTAAGAGCAACCACCGCACAGTCCTTGTGGAGGCAAAATCCCACCTTCACATTGAGACTAACCTCCATTGTGCTGTGTGGCACTATCACCATACTAAATGGGATAGACATTGAACAGATCTAGCAAATCAAAGCTCAGAATCCATGAGGTGCTGTGGACCATCAACACCAGCATCATTGTACTCCAATACAATCTGTAATCTCATGACCTGGCATACCCCGCACTCAACTATTACCATCAAGCCAGGGGATCAACCCTGGTTCAATGGACATTGTAGGAGGGCATGCCAGGAGCAGCAGCAGGCATACCTGAAGTTGAGGTGTCAACCTGATGAAGCTACTAAACTGGATTAATTGCATGCCAAACAGCATAAGCAGTGAGTGATAGACAGAGCTAAGCAATCCCACAACCAACAGATCAGATCTAAGCTCTGCAGTCCTGCCATATCCAGTCATGAATAGTGGTGGATGATTAAACAACTCGCGAGAGGGAGAGGCTCACAAATATCCCCATCCTCAATGATGGAAGAGCCCAGCACATCAAAGCAAAAGATAAGGGTGAAGCATTTGCAGCAATTTTCAGTCAGAAGTGCTGAATGGATGATCCATCATCTGCACGTGAGATCAAGAAACAGTTGGAGACACTGGATACTCCAATGTCTATTCCAATGCCTATAGGCTCTGACAACATTCCAGCAATGTAGAATCTGCCACTCCCTTAGCCAAACTCTTCCAGTATTGTTACAACCCTGATATCAACCCAACAATGTGGAAACTTACCTAGGTATGTCCTGTACATAAAAAGCAAGACAAATCCAACCTGTCCAATTACTACCCTATCAGTCCACTCTCAATCATCAGTACAGTGATGGAAGTTGTCAGCAACAATGCTATCCAGCAGCACCTACTCAGCAATAACCTGCTCAGTGACACCCAGTTTGGGTTCCTCCAGGACCACTCAGCTCCTGACCACATTACAGCCTTGATTCAAACAACCGAGTGTTGCATCAAAGAGCCCTGGCAAAACTGGAATCAATGGGTATCAGATGGCAAACTCTCTAGTAGTTAGAGTTGTACGGACACATAGGAAGGTGGCTGTGGTTGTTGGAGGTCCGTCATCTCCAGGACATCTCTGCAGGAATTCCTCAGGGTAGTGTCCTAATCCCAACCATCTTCAGCTGCTTCATCAATGACCTTCCCTCCATCATAAGGTCAGAAGTGGGGGTGTTCGCCAATTATTACACAATGTTCAGCACCATTTGCAATGACTACTGAAAAGATGATACATTTCAATGAAGAGATATGTGGTTCTATATTTAAATACTTGTCTTTGTTAAAAATAAAAAAAAATTACTTTGAAAATTACCAGAGTACTTCCATACCTTTCCTTTTGCTTACCTATGAGCAATTAGTGAAAATGTATTTCTCTCTTCTGCTCACAGGTCTGTGCTGATTATCCTGACCAGTGTAGTTGTTGTTGTCATCACCACTGACTGGATCAGTTGGGACAAACTGAACCGGGGATTTTTGCCGAGTGATGAAGTCTCCAGAGCCTTTCTGGCCTCTTTTATCCTCGTCTTTGACCTCCTCATTGTCATGCAGGTACTGGTCAAATTTTCAAAAACTATATTTTGATTTTCCAAAATTATGCACAGCTTTCTTTGCTAAGCAAATAGGATAGATCTGCAAACAATTCTCATTCAAGTTAAACAATGTAACCGTGGAACCTGATTGCTACCAACAAAGATGGTAATTTCAT
This sequence comes from Chiloscyllium plagiosum, assembly GCF_037043375.1. Lineage (NCBI taxonomy): Eukaryota > Metazoa > Chordata > Chondrichthyes > Orectolobiformes > Hemiscylliidae > Chiloscyllium > Chiloscyllium plagiosum. The sequence continues at coordinate 6,544,616 of NW_028270157.1, forward strand.
GATAGATAAAATATGTTTATGTAATATAATCATCTAAATTCTGTATTATGGGAAAAATCTTTTCACAAAACACAGCATTGTTAATTTTTTGAAAGACCTATAAGTTAACTTATCTTGTTTAAATGTGCCTCTGACACCCAGCATCACAAAGACTTTATTGCATTATGATGCACGGTAAGGAACGTCTTTTCAATTTTAAGAATCACCAATTTGAATTTGAACTTATGAAGACTACAAACACAACTTTTAACATTGGAAAAACAAGCAATGAAAACAAAGTTGGATAAAAATATTTTGTTTAAACAAGATATCACACTGAATGGAATATATTTCTTATATCCATCTCAAAGAGAAAAAAATCTGTCACTTTATTATTATACTTAACAAAAATGGGTTTTGAGTACAATATTTGGCAAAATTCAGTGATGGCACATATTTTATTGCATTAAGAGAGTCATGCAGCATGGAAACAGACCGTTCAGTCCAACCAGTTCACGCTGATCATGCTCAAAACAATTACTTGCTTCCCCGAGTTCTCTAGCCTCCATTTCTATCTCCATAGTAAAAACTGACACAAAACATTCACTTAGTAACTCTCCCATGTCCTGAGGTTCAACACGTAGATGACCTCGTTGAGCTTTAAGGAGCCCAATTCTCACCCTCATTGTTCTTTTGCTCTTAATGTACTTATAGAATTTCTTTGGATTATCCTCAACCTTATTTACCAAGGTTTTCTCATATCTCCTTTTCACCCTCCTGACTTCCCTCTTAAGAATGCCCATACACCCTTTATACTCTTCAAGAGATTCATTTGATCCCAGTTGTGTATATCTAACATATGACTCCTTATTCTTGACCAGAACCTCAATATCTTTATTCATTCTTTGTTCCCTACTTTTACCTTGCCCTTCACTCTAACAGGGACATAATGCCTCTGAACTCTTGTTATCTCACTTTTGAAAGCCTCCCAGTTGTTAGTCATCCCTATACCTGCGAAATTCAATCCAACTCCAATCAACTTTTAAAAGTTCCTGTCTCATACTATTAAAAATTGTCCTACTCCAATTAAGAATTTTATGGGAAGGCCTATCCTTTTCCATAACTATTTTAAAACTAAAAGAATTATGATCACCAGTCTCAAAGTGCTCCCCCACTAACACTTACCAGAGAAATAACACACTTGCAAAAAGCGTTCCATATTTTCAACAAACATTGATAGACAAGTGACAGTGTTTATGAAGTACATAGCTTTGATGTGTTTGAGAATTAGTAAGTGATGATACTTATCTAATGTTTATTACCATGCATGCTTCTATTTTTGATAGTTATTTCATTCAAGTTACCATGTGCGAATGAACTGTAAATACTGAAAATGATATGGTCTATATTACCCCAAGCTTTGAAAATTCCTCCTTATGCTTGTTGACCTGTCCTCCTTTAGAATGCTTCTTAAGCTTTACCTCTTTGACTAAGCTTTGATCACGTATCATGTTCTCTCCTCTTTAATTCAGTGACAATGTTTGTTTGATTACATTGCTGTGAAGAACCTTGGAATAGCTTATGTTAAAGATGCAGATTTTTGTTGTGTTATGCATTCACATAAAACGAAAGAATGAGTTCCTCATACCACTACTGTCTTTAATAATGCTTCAACTAAACTTCACCATTTCAGAGTATCATTTGTAGTGTAAAGGAAAGCCTGATATTGTTTTGAAGCAGACTGCAGAATCTTTGATTTTTAGGGTCTGTCAAGCGGTTTAGGGAGAGAGTTATAGTCATAGTGTCATACAGCACAGAAACTGACTCTTCGGTCTTCTTCCATGCCAACCAAGTTTCCCAAACTAAACTAATCCCATTTGTCTGCATTTGGCCAATATCCCTCTAAACATTTCCTATTCATGTACCTATCCAAATGTCTTTTAAATGTTATAACTGTACTTGCATCTACCACATTCTCTGGTAGATTATTCTATATACGAACCCTCTCTGTGCAAAAAAAGTTGCCCCTCAGGTCCCTTTTAAATCTTTCTTCTCTCATTTTAAAATTATGCCCTCTAGTTTTGATCTCCTCCACCCCAGCGAAAAGACCTTTGCTGTTCACCTTAACAATGCCCCTCATGATTTTATAAACCTCTTTAAGGTCACCCCTCAACCTCCTACACTCCAGTGGAAGAAGTTCCAGCCTCTCCTTATAACTCAAGCTGTCCAATTGTGGTGATAGCCTTGTAAATCTCTTCTGCCCTTTCTCCTTCCTATAGCAGTGCAATCAGATGAATATGCTTTTGGGAAAGGTGAACAGGCATTATCATGTTCAGCAATGGAGTAGGCTCAATGGACTGAATAGCATATTCCAGACTTATTTTCAATATTTCTGGTCCTAAACCAAAACCCCAAGAACTGATAAATTAGTAATTTGTCTCCATTTAATTGATTGAGGGATCTTGTTGTACATAGGATGTCTGCAAAATTTGCTAAAAATGTCAGTAAGAAATAATTGGCTGTTTAGTGCTATGGGACATTCTTATTATTATTCCCCTATGCTCTCGGATTAATGAGTTCAACACGCGGCGAGAATTCGAACAATTCTTCCACTGCCTTCGGCTCCGCACCTACTTCTTCAACCAGGATTCTCACCCACCCTCTGACGACCCCTTCTCCCGCCTCCAACACACCCCATCCACCTGGACACCCCGTGCTGGCCTCTTAACTGCCCTCGATCTCTTCATAGCCAACTGCCGCTGCGACATTAACCACCTTAACCTCTCCACCCCTCTCACCCACTCCAACCTCTCACCCTCGGAACGTGCAGCCCTCCACTCCCTCCGTTCCAACCCCAACCTCACTATCAAACCGGCAGACAAGGGAGGCGCGGTAGTAGTTTAGCACACCGGCCTTTACACCGCTGAGGCTAAACGCCAGCTCGCGGACACCTCCTCTTACTGCCCCCTTGACCATGACCCCACCTCCCACCACCAAACCATCATCTCCCAGACCATCCATAACCTCTCATCACCTCAGGGGATCTCCCATCCACCGCCTCCAACCTCATAGTCCCACAACCCCGCAAGCCCGTTTCTACCTCCTGCCCAAAATCCACAAACCTGACTGCCCCGGCCAACCCATTGTCTCAGCCTGCTCCTGCCCCACCCAACTCATCTCTGCATACCTCGACACGGTCCTGTCCCCCTTAGTCCAAGAACTCCCCACCTACGTTCGGGACACCACCCACGCCCTCCACCTCCTCCATGATTTTCACTTCCCCGGCTCCCAACTCCTTATCTTCACCATGGACATCCAGTCCCTATACACCTCCATCCCCCATCACGAAGGCCTCAAAGCCCTCCGCGTCTTCTTTTCCCGCTGTACCAACCAGTACCCTTCCACTGACCCTCCTTCGACTGACTGAACTGGTCCTCACTCTGAACAACTTCTCTTTCCAATGCTCCCACTTCCTCCAAACCAAAGGAGTAGTCATGGGCACCCGCATGGGCCCCAGCTATGCCTGCCTCTTCGTAGGATATGTGGAACAGTCCATCTTCCGCAGCTACACTGGCACCATCCCCCACCTTTTCCTCCGCTACATCAATGACTGTATCGGCACTGCCTCATGCTCCCATGAGGAGGTTGAACAGTTCATCCACTTTACCAACACCTTCCACCCCGACCTCAAATTTACCTGGACCGTCTCAGACTCCTCCCTCCCCTTCCTAGACCTCTCCATTTCTATCTCGGGCGACCGAATCAACACGGACATTTACTATAAACCGACCGACTCCCACAGCTACCTAGGCTACACCTCCTCCCACCCCTGCCCCTGTAAAAACGCCATCCCATATTCCCAATTCCTTCATCTCCGCCGCATCTGCTCCCAGGAGGACCAGTTCCAATACCGAACAACCCAGATGGCCTCCTTCTTCAAAGACTGCAATTTCCCACCAGACGTGATCGACGATGCTCTCCACCCTATCTCCTCCACTTCCCGTTCCTCTGCCCTTGAACCCCACCTCTCCAATCGCCACCAGGACAGAACCCCACTGGTCCTCACCTACCACCCCACCAACCTCCATATACATCGTATCATCCGTCGCCTTTTCCGCCATCTCCAAACGGACCCCACCACCAGGGATATATTTCCCTCCCTCCCCCCCCCCCCCCCCCCCCCCCCTATCAGCGTTCCGAAAAGACCGCTCCCTCCGTGACTCCCTCGTCAGGTCCACACCCCCCACCAACCGAACGTCCACTCCCAGCACCTTCCCCTGCAACCGCAAGGAATGCAAAACTTGCGCCCACACCTCCCCCCTTACTTCCCTCCAAGGCCCCAAGGGATTCTTCCATATCCACCACAAATTCACCTGCACCTCCACACACCTCATTTACTGCACCCGATGTGGCCCCTCTATATTGGGGAGACAGGCCGCCTACTTGCGAAATGTTTCAGAGAACACCTCTGGGACACCCGGACCAACCAACCCAACCACCCCGTGGATCAACACTTTAACTCCCCCTCCCACTCCACCAAGGACATGCAGGTCCTTGGACTCCTCCATCGCCAGACCATAGCAACACGACGGTTAGAGGAAGAGCGCCTCATCTTCCGCCTAGGAACCCTCCAACCACAAGGGATGAACTCAGATTTCTCCAGTTTCCTCATTTCCCTTCCCCCCCCCCCCTCCACCTTGTCTCAGTCCCAACCCTCGAACTCAGCATCACCTTCCTAGCCTGCAATCTTCTTCCTGACCTCTCCGCACCCACCCCCACTCCGACCTATCACCCTCACTTTTACCTCCTTCCACCCTCCCCCAAGTCCCTCCTCCCTACCTTTTATCTTAACCTGCTTGGCACACTTTCCTCATTCCTGAAGAAGGGCTCATGCCCGAAACGTCGATTCCCCTGCTCCTTGGATGCTGCCTGACCTGCTGCGCTTTTCCAACAACACATTTTCAGCTCACATTCTTATTATGCCAATGAGTAGCAATTGTAATTGATAGAAGTAAAGCTTGCCAGTAGCCACCGTCAGTGCCAGGAAGTGTTATATCTGAGCAGGTATTGTTTCATATTTGCTGCTAAGTGGTTTGTTGACTTATCTACCTCTTTTAATTGGTATCATTACATCCTTCACCTTTCTCCTGGTTAGATCTTACCACCGTGACAAGCATAGATTCTTTCTTTTGTGATTTCCTCCTCCTGGATTATGTTATTATGCCTATTTGCCAGTACAGCTGAGTACAGTTGGCAAAGAGTTAACACTTGCCATCACTTGCCCCAAAAATACTTGGATGTCGGAAATCTGAAACAAAATAGAAAGTGCTGGAAAAACTTAAGTCTGTAATCATCTGTACAGAGAGAAATGGAGTTAACATTTCAAGACAAGTATGACTGTTCGGAACAAAAGGGAGCTGGAACCGGGTTTGAACCATTAACTCTGTCTCTCTATCTCTCCACAGATGCTGCCAGACCTGCTGAGTTTCTCAGGCATTTTCTGGTATTGTTCCAAAAAGACTTGAATTACATATATCAGCTATTAATTATTGTGTTACCCAAACAACTGCTGATAATATTTCTTTATAACACCAAGCTGCATGATTCAATGAGAGATTATTTCAAGAAATAACCAATTTTTCTTGCAATAAATACCTGCTATTAAGAAACCCTATTACTGAGTTTAGAGAAGATTTGTAGCTCAGGTTGAGGTTCTGGATGTAGGTTTGCTCGCTGAGCTGGAAGGTTTGGTTTCAGACGTTTTGTCACCATACTAGGTAACATCATCAGTGAGCCTCCAGTGAAGCATTGGTGTTATGTCCTGCTTTCTATTTATGTGTTTAGGTTTCCTTGGTTTGGTGGTGTCATTTGTGTTGATGTCATTTCCTGTTGTTTTTCCCAAAGGGTGGTAGATGGGGCCCAAGTCGATGTGTTTGTTGCTAGAGTTCCGGTTGGAATGCCAAGCTTCTAGGAATTCTTGTGCATGTCTCTGTTTAGCTTGTCCTAGGATGGATATGTTGTCCCAGTCAAAGTGTCCTTCCTCATCTGTATGTAAGGATACTAGTGAGACTGGGTCATGTCTTTTTGTGGCTAGTTGATGTTCATGTATCCTGGTGGCTGCCAGACTACTCAGTCCTCTTGGCATCATGGTAGCCCACAATGCCCCTAACACACTAAATCAGCCGCTAATGAACTTAAAAAACCCTATACAGACAACAAGCAAAACAAACGTCATTTACAAAATACCATGCGAGAACTGTAACAAACATTACATTAGACAACTGGGCGTAAAACTAGCCACTGGATTTACTTTTCCAGGATATGGCTTGGCAATTCAGACTTGAATTTGAACTTATTTCCAAACTTATCATTTGAATTGCAGAATCTGCTGCAGTTGGAAGATGGTGAGCATCAATAGACTGTCTTTGTTCTATTTTTCTGTACTTCTTTTACTACATTTGATGATGTTTGGATTATAATTCTAGGATACCAAGGTAGAATTACTATAGCATATTTGGGGGTTACTTAGCTCATTGTTGTGGTTCTGTTCGCCAAGCTGGGAATTTGTGTTGCAGACGTTTTGTCCCCTGTCTAGGTGACATCCTCAGTGCTTGGGAGCCACCTGTGAAGCGCTTCTGTGTTGTTTCCTCCAGCATTTATAGTGGTTTGTCTCTGCTTCCGGTTGTCCATTCCAGCTGTCTTCTGCAGTGATCGGTATATTGGGTCCAGGTCGATAGAATCTGTGGATGAGTGCCATGCCTCTAGGAATTCCCTGGCTGTCCTCTGTTTGGCTTGTCCTATAGTAGTGTTGCCCCAGTCGAACACATGTTGCTTGTCATCTGTGTGTGTGGTCGTAGTAGTCTGGCTGTCAGTTCAGAAATGTTTTTGGTGTATGGTAACGTGGCTAGTCCTTTGGGTTGTGGCATGTCCTCATTTTGTTGTCTTTCCCTTAGGCATCTGTTGTGCTGAACTGGTCGTGTCATTTCGTGGCTAGTTGGTGTTCATGGATACGGATCGTTAGCTGTCTTCCTGTTTGTCCTATGTAGTGTTTTGTGCAGTCTTTGCATGGGATTTGTACACTACGTTGGTTTTGCTCATGTTGGGTATCGGGTCCTTTATCCTGGTGAATTGTTGTCTGAGAATGGCTGTTGGTTTGTGAGCTGTTATGAGTCCTAGTGGTCGCAGTAGTCTGGCTGTCAGTTCAGAAATGTTCTTGATGTATGGTAACGTGGCTAGTCCTTTGGGTTGCGGCATGTCCTCATTCCATTAGTGGGCGGCACGGTGGCACAGTGGTTAGCACTGCTGCCTCACAGCGCCAGAGACCCGGGTTCAATTCCCGCCTCAGGCGACTGACTGTGTGGAGTTTGCATGTTCTCCCCGTGTCTGTGTGGGTTTCCTCCGGGTGCTCCGGTTTCCTCCCACAGTCCAAAGATGTGCAGGTCAGGTGAATTGGCCATGCTAAATTGCCCGTAGTGTTAGGTAAGGGGTAAATGTAGGGGTATGGGTGGGTTGCGCTTCGGCGGGTCGGTGTGGACTTGTTGGGCCGAAGGGCCTGTTTCCACACTGTAATGTAATGTAATGTAATCTAATTGTCTTTCCCTTAGGCATCTGTTGATGAAATTGCGGGGGTATCCGTTTTTGGCGAATACATTGTATAGGTGTTCTTCTTCTTCTTTTTGCAGTTCAGCACAACAGATGCCTAAGGGAAAGACAACAAAATGAGGACATGCCACAACCCAAAGGACTAGCCACGTTACCATACACCAAAAACATTTCTGAACTGACAGCCAGACTACTACGACCACTAAAACCTCATTCTCCTGCCGTCTCCCCATAACCTTTGTTCCTCTCACTAATCTTACTACTAAAATACAGTTACTTATAAATAGTCATTCTTTCACTCTGAGGCTGTGCCTTTTGGGTCCCAATCTCTCCTACAGGTGGAAACACTTTCTCCATGTCCACTCTATCTAGACCTCTCAGTATTCTGTAAATTTTAATCAGATCGCCCCATACCTTTCAAAACTCCACCAAGTATAAACCCAGAGTCCTCAACCACTCCTCGTATGACAAGCCTTTCATCTCTGGGATCATTCTTGTGAACCTACTCTAGACCCCTTCCAAGGCCAGCACATTTTCATTAGATACAGTGCCCAAAACCACTCTCAACCTTTCAAATGCGGTCTGACCAGAACTTCATACAGCCTCAGCAGTGCATCTCTGCTGTTAAGTTCTAGCCCTCTTGAAATGAATGCCAACATTGCATTTGCCTTCCTAACTACCAACTGAATCTGCATGTTAACCAGAAGGGAATCCTGAACTAAAACTCCCAAGTCCGTTTGTGCTTCAGATTTCAAAAGCCTTTCCCTGTTTAGAAAATAGTCTACACCTCTATTTTTCACATAACATCACACTCTCCTACATTGTATTCCATTTGCCACATCTTTGCAATAACCTGTTCAAGTCCTTTTGTAGTCTCCCTGTTTCCTCGACACTACCTGTCCCTCCACCTCCTATTTGTGTCATCTGCAAACTTACCAACAATGTCCTCAATTTCTTTGACCAGATTGTTGATGTATAAAATGAATAGGTGTGGTCTCAACATTGACCCCTGAAGAAGTCCATTAATTGCCGAGTACCATTTGGAAAAGGTCCCTTTATCCCTACTGTCTGGCTCTGCCACTCAGCCAATCCTCCATTCATGCCAATACCTTTCCCTAACATGGTGGGTTCTTATTTAAAAATCTCCTGTGAAGTATCTTGTTAAATGCCTTCTGAAAATCCAAATAGATCAAGTTCACTGGCTCTCCTTTATCTAACTTCCTCATTACCTCCTAAAAGAATTCAAACAGATTTGTCAGGCATGAACTCCCCTTGATGAAGCCATGCTGACTCAGCACTATTTTACCATGCACTTCCAAGTACTCCGCAATCTCATCTTAGACTCTGAAATCTTACCAATGGCTGAGGTCAGTCTCACTGATCGATAATTTCTTGTCTTCTACCTTCCACCCTTCTTAAACAGGAGTGTTACCAGATCCATTTTCCAGCCTGACTCCAGTGATTACTGAAATTCACCGCCAATGCCTCTAAAATCTCTTCAGCTATCTCCTTTAGAACCCTTTGGTGTAGTTCATCCAGTCTGGGTGATTTATCCACCTTAAGATTTTTCAGCTTTCCCAGCCCCATCTCCTTTAGTGATGGTCACTACATTCCCCTCTGCCCCCTGAATCTCTTGAAGGTATGGTACGCTATTGGTGTCTTACACCATTGAGATTCATGCAAAATCTAATGAGAGAGCATCTCCATGGCTATCTGTGACTAGGCAATTTTACCTGTTTACTGTAGCACACAAGACCACAGTAGCTGGCAACTTTCATGCTCACAGCAGATGAAACCACAAAAAAGGATGTAAGAGGCAGCAACAGTGGTTCCTCCTTTAGATTAGATTACAGATTAGATTACATTACATTACAGTGTGGAAACAGGCCCTTCAGCCCAACAAGTCCATACCGACCCGCCGAAGCGCAACCCACCCATGCCCCTACATTTACCCCTTACCTAACACTATGGGCAATTTAGCATGGCCAATTCACTTGACCTGCACATCTTTGGACTGTGGGAGGAAACCGGAGCACCCGGAGGAAACCCACGCAGACACGGGGAGAACGTGCAAACTCCACACAGTCAGTCGCCTGAGGCGGAAATTGAACCCGGGTCTCTGGCGCTGTGAGGCAGCAGTGCTAACCACTGTGCCACCGTGGTTTACACTGTATTTTAAAGGTATCATTTCAAGATAGCAAAAATACAACAACTGGTTCATTAGAACAAGTATCACTTCTAAAAACCAACAAGCTGGAGTAAGGGGTTTGCATCCTGAACTCTACATACATTTAGGGCCAGATTTTGCAATGCCAAAAGAGGTTTCCAGCTCAACCTAAATGCAACAGAGAGCTGAATCCACAAGTCCCATCTTTAAATCCAGCACACACCATCTTTGCCAGGGTGGATTATAGTTTGCACTACATCTAAAAGTGGCAGCCGCGCCCAGCACACTGAACAAGCACTGCCCATCAGGCTCATGCTTTCATGGCTGTTCTCGAGACTCTCACTCCTGCCAAATCTCTAGCCCAGAGTTCGTTCATCACTCAGTTCCTCCTTACTGCACTCTGGTCCCATGCTTGGGTTTTTGCTTCCTGTTGGGGAACAGACAAAGGGCAGAACTGAGCATACTTATCCTATTCCCCTGCCAGGCTTCCACTGGAGCCTCAGGCATGGTAGGAATTGAATCCTTCAACCAGATTGGAATGTAGATTTCTTCACATGTTCAGATGATTCACAGACTTTAGAGAATCAAAGGTGAGTTACCTGCTACTGATTCCCGGTCTAGATTAGATTACATTAGATTAGATTACATTACTGTGTGGAAACAGGCCCTTCGGCCCAACAAGTCCACACTGCCCCACTGAAGCGCAACCCACCCATACCCCTACATTAACCCCTTACCTAACACTACGGGCAATTTAGCGTGGCCAATTCACCTGACCTGCACATCTTTGGACTGTGGGAGGAAACTGGAGCACCCGGAGGAAACCCACGCAGACACAGGGAGAATGTGCAAACTCCACACAGTCAGTCGCCTGAGGCGGGAATTGAACCCGGGTCTCTGGCACTGTGAGGCAGCAGTGCTAACCACTGTGCCACCGTGCCGCCCGTCTACCTGCTCTTGTAGCTAAATGGCTGGCCTATTTCCTAGTCAATGGAAATCTCCTTTACCCCCTCCCTCCTCAGAATATTGATAATGAGGATGCAACTGCAGTATCATTGAATGTAAAAAGATGATTGGAATATGTCTTGTTAGAGCTGGTCCATGCCTGGCATTTGTGTGGCACAAGTATTACTTGTCAGGGGTCAGCCCAAACCTCAATGTTGTCGAGGTCTTGCAGGTGGCAGACAGTGACTGCTTCAGTATGTGATACAATTTGAATGGCACTGAACACTGTAACCATCAGCAAACACCCATTTCTGACTTTGGATGAAGACAAGATCATTGATGAAGCAGCTAAAGATAGTTGGTTTTAGGACAGTATCCTGATGGTGATACAGACTCTTGTAGTATAGTTATAGTGTCCCTACCTGTGGGCCAAGGGGATTCAAGTCTCACCTGCTTCATAGGTGTGCAATAATATCTCTGAGTAAGTTGATTAGAAAATATATGTCCTGATGGTGTCCAAGCTTATGGGGAGGAGATGAAAGTGGAGTTGAGGCCTCAATCATTACATGGGAAATGGGAGCAGGAGTAGGTTATTTGACCCCTCAAACCTACTCCATCTTTGGCTGATCTTCTACCTCAACACCACTTTTCTGCACTATCCCAATATGCTTTGATGACTTTAATGTCTTGAAATGCATCGCTTGCTACCTCAAATTTATGCAGTGACTGAACACCCCTGGCACTCTGGGCTGGAGAATTACAAAGATTTGCCACTCTCTGAATAAAGAAATTACTCTTCTTGTCAACCCTAAATAATTATCGTTAAATAGCAGGCATGAGAGACTGAATAATTTACCCCCCCGCTAATTCTTATACTCCTGTGTGTTCTTGTAGTGCTGTTCTGGGGCTGAGCTAATTAGCTCCCCACAATCACAACCACACCCATTTGTCTTTCACTCATCTCACACACCTTGCTTACATATTTGCCACCCTACTTGTCACATTTTTAAAAAAAATAAACCGTAGATCAGAAATACCGTCAAAATATATACAGGAGGAAGAAAATAAAACTGAAGGTAGTGTCTTTCCAATTCAGTTTAAATTTCTTAACAGCAACTGTGTAAGTGTATCATTGAATAAATGTCCCATTTGTTAAGTCAATGTTCAGTATGGAAAACTATGCCTAGAGTGAGAATAAAATATAAATTGACAAGATAAAAGCTTCCTGAATTTTAATTTTTCATATATAACTGTTTAGAGAAACAAACAAGATTTTTTTCCTTGCTGTCAAACCTGACGTATATTACACAAAAATGTACTTGCTGCTTTAAATTATCATTATAAGTTTTCCAACTAATTAGTTCCATAAAGAATGTCACAAGCATCTATCTAAACATATTTGTGATTGAAAGTATGTTAATGCATCACTGCTATTTTAGAAAAAGGGCACCATGTCAAAAGATCAAAAAGTTGAATGGAGTAACAAATTACAAGTAATTAGATGGGAATAATGTGACACAGCATTTCAGAAATTTGCACGAGCCATGATTTTTTAAATCAAATACACTGCCCCACATCAGTAGCACAGATCTGTAAAATTACCAATCAAGACCTTTTCATTTCCAGTTTTGATGACATGATAGATATCTCAATAAGATGTTTTGACAAGAATCAGGTTAATAGTATCTTGACTTCATGCTTTAGACCTACCAGCATGAGAAATAGGGGAATAAGGATACACTGACTACCATGTAGATTTTATTAACATTGAAGATTTTAGTAACACTCTGGGTACTGACAGGAACAGTAAAAATACTATGCGATATTTGATGCACAGGCTGTGGTGAGTTGCTAAATGTCCATTCTCAGCTTTCTCTTTGCCTCATTTCAATTTAGCATAGGATTAGAATTGAGAGATCCTAATGACTATAATTAATTAAATACTGGAAGACTTTAAATTGGTTTTTCAATAAACCTTAATCCTCGTTAAAAACACTTCTCTAAATTGGACACCCTTTTGCCTCCAGTATAGGAGATAAGGTGGAGATTGCCTTTGTGTTCTGAAGTTCAGTGGGATATCATGGAGAATCAGCCCAGCAAAGCTATGTGCTGTATTACATTGTGACATAGGAAAAATGTAAATTAATGTTTCTAAAAAAAGTATATCGTGTCAGTGGTCGTCTTCCTTAGAATGCAATTAATCTAAATTTAGCCTATTATGATATAATCAGAACTCAAAATTCTAGATTTTTCATTATATCTGAGAAGGAGAAGGTGAAATATTTGTCTCTGTGCATGATATGCTGTTACAGTGTGATCTAAGGGCTGAGAAACAAGTAGCACCAGACATAAATGTCAGAGATTCAACCTTGCAGAAAAATGTAAACAGTTATTGACAATTACCATATCCTCACCATTCTGTCACCCATGTTTCCTGCACTACATCTCCTCTTAGTTCACTATTGATTCATAGAATAAAACAGCACAGCTTGATGTTGTGCCGACCTTTTATCCTACTCTAAGATCAGACAAACCTATATACCCTTAATTTTAATACCATCCATGTGCCTCTCCAAGAGTCACTTAACTGTCCCTAATGTATCTGATTCTACTACCATTGCTGGCAGTGCATTCCATGCATCCAACACACTCTGTGTAAAGAACCCGCCCCTGACCTCTCCCCTAAACCTTCCTCCAATCATCATAAAGTTATGCCCCCTCATGATAGACATCTCTGCCCTGGGAAAAAGACTCCGACTATTCACTCTATCTCTGCCTGTCATCATTTTGTACACCTCTATCAAGTCACCTCTCATCCTTTTTCACTCCAATGTGAGGATGCTTTTCTATTGTGCATATAGTGACACGATTCTTCTGTAAATTTTAAACTTCAAATTAATTCTAATGTTTTGAAATTGACAAAAATTGATGAAACCTCCTCTTCTGTCCCGAGGAAACCCTTTTCAGACTGATGTTGATTCAGTGCCCTTTAATGAAACTAATTCAAAAGGTTAGCACAAGTCTTTCAAAGTAAAGATCCTGGCTTTCTCAACTGAGGGTATGAAATCCACAGCATAATACCCACCTATGTCCCTCCCAAATTATATGGAAAAGGAGTCTGGCTTCTAAAAGATCAGTCTTTGTTTTTTTTAAACAGTGACAGGAGGTGGTTGATCCTACTACAAGTCATCAAGTGCCAATAGACAGCAATTAATTGAAAATGAGGGAAGTTTCTCCCCCCCACCCCCTTCCCCCAACAACCTGTTCCAATGTTGACTTCACCTGAAAATTATCCTCCTGGAAATTTGGCTACACAATGTTTTTTTTGTGTAGATTCCTTGGAACCCTTTGCTTTGTAAGACTTTCACTTCAATTAAAGCATCAACTCATCTAAGAAATGACATTCCTGCCACAAAGGAGACATATGGTCAATTATAAATTGTATTGGTTTTGTTTTATTTTCATCTGTATTAAATATTTATATTTGGTGCAGTGTGTATGAGATATGATGTTTGAAACATCCAGGGCGAATGTGTGATACTGAATAAACTTTCTTATTTTAAAGTTCTCAAAGGGCTTACTGTTGGAATGTTTTAACAGGGATAATCACTGGAGGGTAAGAAACATTCCTGACGTACAAAGCATATTGATCATAGACGGTAACAAGAAACTACTCATTCTGTCAGTAACAATAACCTTGGTGTGAAGCAACACTTTGCACAAACACCAAACTCATACATTTTCCAGAAATTGACCAAGCTTGAATTGAGAGAAGTGGTATGAGAATTGCTGGCAATGATAACGTCAAAAGGCTGCTGCTTGGTATTACTTTAAATGGGGGTTCAGGATGGTGTCAATACCAATACAAAGGATTCATGGACTGAAAGACTCTGCGTACTCATGAAACCCACCCAGTAATTTAACCACTTACCTCTCCATTTTTCATGCTCTTAAAACATTTCGGTATAGAGTTCTGCTTTGAGCACAATGAACAATCCTTGTGCAAATTGTGCTCAAAATTGCATCCATTTTGAGAAGTTTTTTTTCTTTAGAGTTTCCCTAAAACTCATGTACACATTGTCAAATGTAATAGGGTAGGGTTACATTTTCATTAGTATCGTTCCCTGTCTACACAGGGTCTACAGAGATCCTACTGATACTAGCCTCTAAATTGCTTTTAGTGTCCAGGTATCATTTATCCCTTAAAGTGTGACATCTAAATGTCCCACAACACCGTCTTGATCCATGAACCGGAGCAATTGGACAGTGTTTTAAAATGTTTTTTTAAAACAAGAATTTGCTTTAAAACCTGTATCGTGATCTCTTTAAAAGGGGAAACCAGGCATAGCTTTATTACTGCAGCTAAAAATCAGAAAGCAATAAATAATATAAACAAAACTACGGTACCAACCTTCACCTGTTAGCAACCAGATTATAAAGGGGGATTGAAAAGGACATGGAAAAATATACAAGGCTTTGCTATTAATATCGGCACAATTGTCAGTTTCTTAATGTGGTAAAACATGGCTAGAGATGCTTGAAGGCTGATATTTTTTCCTATAGTGTGGAAACAGGCCCTTTGGCCCAACAAGTCCACACCAACCCTCTGAAGAGTAACCCACCCAGACCCATTCCCTACCCTATTATTGTATGTTTACCCTCTAACCAATGCCACCCCAATTAGTGCACAAAGGATTCATGGACTGAAGGACTCTCAGAGTACCCATTAAATCCACCTAGTAATTTGTCCACTTGGAAGCTGGGACTTTCCTCTTCATGCTCTTAAAATATTTTGGTGTAGAGTTCTGCTTTGAGCAAAATGAACAACCCCTGTGCAAACGGTGCTCAAAATTGCCCCTGTACACAATTAGTGCAAATCCTCAAGAGTAATGAATTTAGCATAAGACCAGGTCGGTTTCATAGGTGGGACCAGCACGTAGAGTGACTTAACACTAAATGTAATTTGCCTTTAAAATTCCTGAGCACAATTCACCCAAAATTATTACAAAATCAAGCAGAAATTCTAGAACTTCCATCTTAGCCAGAGAGGAGGGGGCAGGGGAGAGGAGAGTCACATGTATGCATGTACATTATGTAATTCTGAGGTTAAACACATGAAATTTGAACTAGTCAGGGGTCAAGCAATGCAAACAGAGTACTACCTGACTGTAATCTAGGCCACAGAGACTTTGGCCCACTCATCAGACTTTTCACCATCCGAGCAAAGTTCGCGAGGCTAGGGCCGTGGACTTATCATCGGGCTAGGGTGGGGAGACCACTGTCTGAAAGCTAGTAAGTGTACAACATAAAAATTGAAGGCAAAACTTTATCACTTTTAAATAAACTTATTTAATCATGTGTAAAATACTTAATGACCAAATAAAAGTTTGTAATTGTTGAACAGGCATGTATTGGTTATAGTCTCCAAATGGTAGCAAGAAGTGAAAGTGGGTGGTCTATGGAGCATTGGAGTCAGTCAATAAATCTAAAAGCTCCATTTCAAAGATGTTCTCTCCGTTATTGTCTCACACCCTCAGACACACTTTACTGCCATCTCTCTCACTAGATGGGTTAGGTTTTTCCAAATTGCACAAAACACTTCAACACCACAAAAATAGAAAACTCCAACCAAAGCCTTAATGTTTAAACATAAGTGATATTCGTCTGCAAGTTGTGCTCCCTCTGATGTGTGATGATAACTTGAATAAATTGAAATCATATATATCAAGGTGTGGTGACGTGACACTTGAGACCCAATTTTAACTCTGTATGTGGATGGGTTTTGAATGAATTAAAATCAAGACTGGAGCTAAACAAAGTAGAAACAATTTATATGTTGGAGCTGTTATACTGAAATGATGTGCACATTTCTCCAAGGCTGGTGATACATAAAGTGTAGGCTGTAGATCCTGATCAGATTTTCACCTCTTCCAACACTCCTTTTTTATCGTTTTCGACAGCCTTACAAACTAAACATTAATTTGATGTAAAATTGACCAGCAGCTGACAAGGCAATAGATTGAAATCAGATTTGCAGTTTGAAATGAGTCAAGAGTCTGATATGAAGAAATTGGTTCTCAAGTTTATTGAAAATGTAGTAAAAGTGTCTTGAGTAACTGAGATAGCAAATCGATGCTGTGGGACTCATCATGGTTCCCAGGAAGCTCATGTTCAACAGAAAGTTGAGGATTTCAGAGACAATCATTCCTTAACTTTGAAACTCGTTTCTTTAAAAGGTTTTAAATGTTGACACCATTTAATTTGTAACTATATCACCATTCCTTCACCATTGCTGTCATAATCCTGGAGCTCCCTTCCTAACAGCACCTTAGGCATCCCTATACCCCAAATACTGCAGTGATTTCAGAAGGCAGCTGACCAGCACTTCTACAGGCAATTTGAGATGGGCAATAAATGCAGAAATTTAAAAACAAGTTTGAACAAATTAGAAAAAAACTGTGGTCTCACCATTGCCCTGTAGAACTGAAGTATAACATCCTTGCTTTTATGTTCAATTCCTCACATAATAAGGATAGATTCCTTTGGCCTCCTTAGTCACTGCCTTCGCCTTCTTAGTTACTTGCTGTACCTGGATACTAGCTTTTTCTCCCTCATGCACTTGAACACCTACATCCCTCTGAAACTCTGAATTCTGCAAATATTCTTTGCGTAAGCAATACTCTGTTTCATTTTTCTAGCCAATGTGAACAATGTCACATTTTCACACATTATACTCTATCTGCCAGATTTTCACCCACTTGCTTGACCTATCTATGTTCATCTGCATTCTCCTTAAGGTACTTTGCTATCAACCTTGAGTCATCTGCAAATGTAGTATCATGCCTTTACTCTTCTCATCTGATTCATTGAAATAGATTATAAAATAAAACCAAGGCTTCAGCACAGACGCTTGTGGCACAGCATGCAACACATGCTGTCAATTAGAAAAATAATCATTTTTCAGCCAGTTTTCAGCCAGTCTTCTATCCAGGCTAACGCATTACACTGAGCACTATGAGCTCTTCCTTTGTGCAATAGTTTTAATGAAACCCCTTGTCAAATGGCTTCTGGAAATCCAAGCACAGTATGAGTGCAGTCATGATGCATGTTGCATCTTTAAAGAATGCTAGTTAATTGGTTAAGCATAATTTCCCTTTGACAAAAACAAAAGCTTTCCTGGTTAGTTTGAATTTTTTTTCTGTAATGATCGATCCTAAGATCTTCCCCATGACAGACATCAAGTTAACGGACATACCGGTCTAGTTTTCTGCCCCCTCCGTTCTTGAGTACAAGAATTATAGTTTCATAGAACTTATCAGAAGTTGGTGAATTTTGAAAAATTAACACTAGTGCATGTACTATCTTGTTAGCCACCTCTTTTAAGGCTCTAGGATGAAGTCCATCAGGATCCAGGGACCTGTCAACTCTCAGCTCAAACCAAGTACTTCTCTTCCTTCTACCTCCTGAGTTATGGCCAGTACTGGAATGCATTTGTACCTATCACAATGAACATAGAACATTACAGTGCAGTACAGGCCCTGCGGCCCTCGATGTTGCACTGACCTGTGGAACCAATCTGAAGCTCATCTATCCTACACTATTCCATTTTCATGAAGGCAGGAGCAAAATATTTGTTCATTTAATCTAAAATTTCCTAATCTTCTTCTAGTAATTCCCCATTCTTGCTGTTTAGAGGACCAACTTGTTTCTATTTAAATAGCTGTAGGAACTCTCTTATCTATGTTTTATTACACATCCAGCTGGATTCCTCTCATGATCTAATTTCCTTCCCCTAATTATTCTTTCATTCATTCTCTGCCATTCTTTAATTCTGTCCAATCATCTCACCTGCCAGTCATCTTTACACAACTATATGCTTTTTTTTCTTAAACTCGATGCTTTTCTTCACTTCTTTAATTCCCCTCCCTTTGGAAGTTCCGGTTCCACTGCAAAGCATATAGTCAGTCAGCAGTGAGCATAGAGCAGGGCTGTATACCACAACCATGGAGATGAGCATACAGCATGACATGTATCACTTGCATTCAGTGTAAGATAATGCAAATCACAATCCCTGAGGCTTCCTAACAAGCTTAACCAATTTTTAGTTCCATCTCCTATATGTTTCTCCTTTTATATCAATGTGCATGGATTAGATTTGTAAAGAAGGTTAAAAGAGAGCTTTAAAAAAGATGAAAGAACATGCGATTTTGATAGATTTACGTTTTGGCTTTGTAGGTTTACATGAAAAGGCTGAACACTTATTTCAACCAAAAATTATAGCTGGAGAGCTGAGTGGTAACAGGAGCCAAGAGCCTGATTAGAGGGAGCTGACTGCCTGGTTACGGTGTTAGGCAGAGAGAGAGGGAGATTAGTATCAGGAGGAATGTTCTGATGCTGCTTTATTTAGCTTTGATTTTCAGCAAGTATAATCAACCAAATTTTGCCCGACGACTCCTTCCCTAGAGCTGCAACACAAGGCTGGGTACATAAACTGGGAGAAATCATGAGTTCACACATCAACCTGCACGATCACTGCCACAGCTCTTGAGTTATGGAATTACTATATCACCCAGATATTATCCACAAAGGACTTATAGATGAAATCCCCCAACACCCTGAGGCTCTCTTTTTCTATCCGCACAGCTGATTTGACAGTGCTGGATTTATGCATCTCAGCAGGTCTCAGTCATTACTTTAAATTACAGTCCATCTTGTAAGGGTTTCAGTGTCTCCTGCTTAAAGTGGTAACTAGAGGTTTTACATGCTCTTACACTGAATATTTCTGAGATTCTTTGGCAGGGGTTGATTTAATTCATAATTAAATTTATCATTTTGGCGGAGGTTGGTGACCCATTCATTTCAAAATGTATTTGCAAATCACTATGCCAGTTACTTTCCAGAGTATGTGTAAAAGAAGCAAGTGAGAATAAAAATGGAAAGGAAAGAAGCAAGGAAAAATAAAATCAACTACTAATCTTGTATAAGTGAAGGATAATGATACTGAAGTTTAGGAGGGATTTGGCTGTACAACTGTCAATCCAAATAGATATCCTTCAGAAACATGCGTCATTTATCACCTCCACTAAATAGAGTTGCGAGACTGACAAATGCAGTAATAAAAGGTGGAAACTTATAGGGATCTGAGCGATGTGGGCAATAGCAAGATCCATGGCAGAATCAGACAAAAAACATAGCAAGGTCCATTTGGTTACATATAGAGTAAATGTAGCCATGTGCATCAAAGTACCGACAATAAGTTTTCTCCTTCCTCTCCCTCCATTATGTCTTAGTGTACACTTAACAGGCGTGGAGAGAGTCTGCCTGTTAGCACTGGAGGTCCAACTCCAAAAGGGTTTGTCTCTGGATAGGCCAGACATGCCAAGGGTTATCTTGCTAGAGGCAAGAAGTGGATCCACCTCACCATGAACCATAAATGTTGAGGGGTGTCAGGAAGGGTGGAAGAGGATGGCCCAACCACCCCTGGAAAGTCATGAGTGGAGACTTTTAAGGGAGCTGGGGGTGGCTGCATGACTCCTGTCTCCCTGTGAGGGTGGGGCATCTGGAGTGTGTGCCAAGTTCCCTGTACCCTTGTTGCCATGTCTTTGGTCCTGAGGACCAGTGCCTGGGGCAGTATAGTGTAGGCATGTCCCAGCAGACCCTGAGGGAGCTGGGCCTGGCTCTCCATGGCAACCACCCAACCTGTGCATAGACTCAGTCAGACACTCACGTTGACTTGTTGCAGCCTTTGGGCAATGAGGGCCATTCTGTCCCACATCCCTGTCTGCTGTACCTGTCCCTTCCTATGCATGGGAGTGAAGTTCCTGATTGCTGACACCATGGGGTCCTTTCCGCTGGGGGCTGAGCAGACGTCCAGTCTCTGACGGTCCTCTGAGTGCCAGCAGCCTGGGGCCTTTCTCTCTCGGCCAGCTGCCACAGTGAGACACTCACCACACTGTACTGCTACACTTTCTAAAGCTAACATTCCCACTGAGATGTCAGTTTTGGAGCTGGTGGAGGGTTTAGGAGGCAGCTTTGCCAATATTCTCTCTGAGGACAAGAGTAATCTCGTCTCTGAGATCAAGGAGCTGAGTCCTGGCTAAGCCAGCTATTTCTGTCCAGATGTGGGAATGCTGGCGGTATCTGCAAGACTCATGCCTGCAGGGTCTGAGGGCATGGCCTCTTTTGTTTTCTCTCTTACGTCATTCCCTTGGCCAGGACCACCTCGTCCCTGTTGAACAGTCGTGGTGCCATCTCTCCTTTCTCCCATAAGTTCAGAAAACCCTTGACTGAGCAGAGCAGCTTCAGAATGCTAGCGCTCACTCAGATGCATAGTGGCCTTTTAAAGATGTCATGGAGGTGCAGGATATTTGCAGTGTGGTGGATTGTTCCAGGAATAGCACACAGTTAGATGGGGCTAGACTCAGAACAGCAAAGGTATGTAGTTAATTTGGAGCATTTGATAAAGTATGCTGGAAATCCCTCTTAAAAACCTCAACACAAATCTTCCTAAGCCAAAACATATTTTTGTAAAGAGCTCAGACATGCTATGGATTAAATAAGCCATTAATGAGGTTTATAAACCAACTGTAAATCTCTATTTGTGTATCTTTGGGGGGGGGGGGGGGGGGGATAAAAAGCAACTCATGACTTTTGTACCAAAGGTCGGTCTTTTCAGTTGATAAGGTGGGATCTATCACCTGATAGATGAAACTGTGAGGCAGGGCAACAAAATTATATGAAAATAGAGATGTTAATGGGCCTATCCATTTCAGACTGCCAGTCTTCCCTACTTGAGGAAATGGCATAATATCCTTGTAATAGCTCAGTCGCTCTAGTAGTGATGTCCAGAACTTGTACTAAGTGAATCAAAGTCATCTGATTCTTACCATGTAACTCAAAATTTATTTCCCTCAATGGGAGAGATTTTTTGATTTTGCCAGGACAAGCAAAAGTTTATTGAGATAATAGATTCTTACAGAACCATACATCTTGCCCTTGAGTCAAACGGGATTAATGGATGTTCTGAAGAAAATTGTGAGCTCATTCTGCCAGTCGTTGGAGAAGACATAGCAGTGGATGAGATGTGAATTTAACATGTAAATATAATGTGTGGTTTACACTGGAACAGGTTCAAGAAATCATGTTGCAGTGTCTCACCACATTCATTTCAATAGTATTTCCCTTTTCTGTGATCTTCATCTCAAAATGTCAAGCATGTTGACATTCTGGTAAAACATTTGGGCTATTATTTATCCAGGGTTTAAAATCAAGGTCCCGTATGAACATCCTTGCAAATGCAGCAGCTGTAGAACATTAGGTTTTCAATAAATTGCTCATTTTCTTCTGGAGCTTGGGCTGTCTATAAAGTCACCCAAAAGTGGCGAATAATATTGCGCTCTCAAGTCAATTCTAAACAGTAAAACGCTCTTAATGCCAGGCTCCTGTGATATGTGGTGTTGCGCAGGGGAAATTTATTGCTTTGAAAAAGCTGAAATTGCATTTCTTTCAATCTGCATCCAATAAGTCAGCCCTCGTAATGTAGTCTGACCAGCCATAGAGGTGGTTAATCTATCACTGAGTGGCAGCAAGCATAATACTACAAATGTTTTCAGACAGCATAAATTGAATTTTCAGCCAAGGGCTGGCCACTTAGCAAAGTGAGTTTTTTTTCTTTTAAGGTATTTTGGAGGGGAGAGGGAAAATGTGTAAACTGGGGCAATTATGAAAATGTACAGGACAAAGACCATAGAAGAGGAAAATTAAACCACTGTGCGGATATCACTTCAAATATTATCAGTGTTTTAACTAAGGCATTTGTTTATGCTTTATTTTTCATTGCATTATTATTTTAAAATTGTAAACTTTGCATTCTGGTAAAAAAAAAAGAAAAATCCTTTACGTGCAATGACATGCTCCCAACTGATGGTAGTATCCCTGAATGAAACCTGGCTTGTTAGCGAGGTGAGAGATACATTCTGTTGTTAGAAAACAAGTCATGGAGTCATAGACAACTAAACTAGTCCCATTTGCCTGCACTTAGCCATACTCCACTGAGCATTTCTTATTCATGTACTTATCTAAAAATCTTTTAAATAGTGTAACTGTTCCTACAGGTCAGGCAGCATCCAAGGAGCAGGAGAATCGACGTTTCAGGCATGAGCCCTTCTTCACCTTATCTATTCCCCTTCCTGAAGAAGGGCTCATGCCTGAAACGTCGATTCTCCTGCTCCTTGGATGCTGCCTGACCTGCTGCGCTTTTCCAGCAACACACTTTCAGCTCTGATCTCCAGCATCTGCAGTCTTCACTTTCTCCTAACTGTACCTACAACCAACACTTCCTCTGGAAGTTCATTCCACATACGAATGACTCCCTGTGTAAAAAATGTTGCTCCCATGTCCTCTCTCCTTAAATATATGCCCTGAGTCTTGAAATCCCCCACCCTGGGGAAAAGGACCCTCCCAATCACCTTATCTATTCCCCTCATGATTTTATAAACCTCTATAAGATCACCCCTCAACCTCCTCCACTCCAGTGAAAAGGTCTCAGCCTATCCAGCCTCTCCTTATAATTTAAACCCTCCATTCACAGTGACATTCTGAAAAATCTTTTCTGACCCCTCTCCAGCTTAATAATATCCTTCCTATGACAGGGCGACCAGAACTGGACACAGTATTCCAGAAGATGCCTCAACAACGTCTTTTACAACTCAACATGACATCCCAATTCCTATACTTGAAGGTCTGAGCAATGAAGGCAAGCATGCTAAATGTCTTCTTAGTCACTCTGTTTACACGTGACATAAATTTCGACGAATTATATACATGAACCCCTAGGTCTCTCTGTTCTACAGCACTATCCAAGGCCATACTTTTAATTGAATAAGTCCTGTCCTTATTTGTTTTACTGAAATGCAATGCCTCACACTCATCCAAATTAAACTCATCTGCCACTTGTCATCCCATTGATCCAATTGATCAGGATCTCTTCGTGATCTTAGATAACCTCCTTCACTGTCCACTATACCAGCGATTTTGGTTTCATCTGCAAACTTACAAATTATGCCTTCTATATTCTCATCTAAATCACTTATATAAATAATGAACAAAAGTTTGCCCCAGCACTACTTCCGATGGAACACCACTGGTCACAGGCCTCCAGTCCGAAAATCAAACCCTTGACCACCTCTCTGTCTCCTGCCATTAAGCCAATTTTGTATCCAGTTGCCAAGTGCACTCTAAATCCCATGTGATCTAATTTCACTAATTTATCTACCATGTAGAACCTAGTACAAGGCTTTACTAAAGTCCAAGTAAACGACGACCACTGCTCTGCCCTCATCAGTCATAGAGATGTACAGCATGGAAACATACCCTTCAGTCCAATTCATCCATGCAGACCAGATGTCCCAACCCAATCTGGTCCCACCTGCCATATCCCTCCAAATCCTTTCTATTCATGTACCCATCCAGATGCCTTGTAAATGTTGCAATTGTACAAGCCTCCACCACTTCCTCTGGCAGCCCATTCCACATACGTACCTCCTCTTGGTTATTTCCTCAAAAAACTCAATCAAGTTTGTGAGACACTACTTCCCTCGCAGGAAACCATGCTGACTGTCCCTAATCATTCCCTGCCTCTCCAAGTACATATAATTCCTGTCTTTCAGAATAACCTCCAACAGCTTACCCACCACTGAAGTCAGACATGAGCCACTCATTAGTCATTCAGCACTTCACCCATGGTTATAGATGACTGAAATATCTCTGCAATTTCTTCCCTAACTTCACACAACATCCGACGAAACATTTGATCAGGTCCCAGAGATTTATCCATGTTTTGTTTTCTTCCAACCTCCAGCACTTCCTCTTCTGAAATATGAACTGCTATCAAAACATTAATATTTAATGTAATGAATGTGGGTGCAACACACGACAGAGAACCGGTGGAAAACCCACTGAGGGGGAGACTGGACTGGATTGAGCTAGCGAGCCAGCATTAGACCTCCCCAGCTACCCAGGACCTCGGAGCAGAAATCATGCCTGTGAGTTGCCAGCCAATCAGTGGCAGCTGGTACCACTGGGGGCAGTGACACCTCCATGTCATGCATCTAGAATGAGGCCTCGGATCACTGAGGAACTCTGGATACAGCTGTGTAGGGGCAGAATGGGGACTCAGGGTATGGATGGCATTGGAAGCAAGGGAAGTAGGTGGCCTTCAGCACCCAGTGCCAGCCTTATGCCAGTTACCTTGATTGGGCACGAAGTGCCTTTGGAAGAGAGAGACAGCCCCCTGCCTCATCCCCTCCACCCTGAAAATTACAGACATAAATGGCAGGGTCTGTCTGGTGCACTGGAACATTCCTGTAACAGGGGAGTAACACAGACAGCCTTCTCTCCATACTACCTCCTTGAAAATGGCCCAGAAGCTTGGTACAGGTGACAAACCCACATGGTGGGTGGGGACACAAACATCTGTGCCCACTTACCTCCACTCTCATTTCCATATTGGGGGTCCAAAAATCTAGCACTGTATTTTGAGGCAGCAAAGGCTTCGAAATTTTAAATAAAATATCAGTGAAGCGTGATGCTGTTTATACCTGATGCTTCTATTTTGAAAACAAGTGCTTGTAATTAAAATGTCAAAGTTAGTGTCGCTATGATTGAAGTTAGTCTCACAGATCCGCAACGTGTAGGGAATATATAACCTTCTCATTACAGAAAAAAGATAATTAATATAGAGGCTTATTTATGCAAAGGTTTTTGGATGTTCAAAGGTGAATACAGACATTAAAAAGGGACATGCTGTTTCCCAGAGCTTTAATTCTCCACAACCAGCTAATCATATCTCTTCAGGGATTGGCAACCAACTATATACGGAGCCACTTATCTCAAAATATCTTCATTCTCAAGGGTTATGTCCCTATTCTTCAAAGAATGTGAAAATATCAATTCTTACTTTTCATTTCTTCTTTAACTGCCTGCTTCTGGTTCATTGATGATAGAATTATAGTCATGCCATAGCAATGTGATGCAAATATGACGATCAGAATAAAATGAATGTCTGCTTCTTTGAAACAACAAATAAAATAACAAATTAAAGTGACTTTACAAAATTATGAATCTTCAAATGATTTAAATTCTATTCCCCATAATCCCAATTGCAATGACTTTCTTTATAATAAAGGTAGAATTGTAAATGTCTCATAATACTCCATTTGCAACCATTTCTTCTACCTTTTTTAAAAAAAAACTGTTTTGGAAAATGTAAATAAAACCATAAAGCATCTGTACAAAGTATTAGTGAGACCACACCTAGAGCCTTGTGTACAGTTATGGTCTCATTACTTGAGGGAGGCTGTAGTTGCAATGGATGCAGTTCAAAAAACATTGACCAGATTAATTCAAAAGATATGGGGATTGTCCTATGAAGAGAAATTGAGCAATTTATGCCTATACTCTGGAGTTTAGAGGAATGAAAGAAGACCTAATTGAGGTTTTTAAGATGCTCAATGCAATTGGCAAAGAGGATGTTTACACTTATGGGGCAATCTAAAATGTAAGGCCTTGGATTTAGGATAAGAGGTGATCGATTAATATGGAGATAAGGAGGAATTACTTCTCTAAGGGTCATAAATCTGTTGAATTTCTCTACCTCAGTGTGTGTATGCTTGGACGTTGAGTACATTTAAGGAGACAATAGACAAATGATAAATTAGTAATGAGTTAAATGGCTATGGAGAATGGGCAAGAATGTGGAGTTCAGGTTGAGATGAGATCAACTGTGATTATATTGAGTGGCAGAGCAGACCCGAGGGGCTGAATTTACTCCTGCTCCTAGTTCTTATGTTTTTACTATTGATTAAAATCTACAGTAAATTATCCATGAGAATGATAGAGCTATTCACAAAATTAAATGTTCTAGATGATCAATTCTGTTGACTTTTAATTTTTTTTATTACCTTGCTAGTTATTCACTCCATCCATCTGGAAAACCCTTGTACAAAAAATCTCCATCACTTAGAATGTTGTAAAAGGTTAACCAAACATTGCTTTTGAAGCAAAGTTTTCTAAATGGCAAGTAATGGAAATGTAAATTACATAAGGCATTTCAAATCAGGCCGTTCAACATACTGTATTTAGGTTTTAAAGCATGTCACTAACCTGTCTTTAAAATCATTTTCCTCTTTAGGATTTGAGTGCTAAACCATGAGTTCATAGAATCCTTAGTGTGAAAACAGGCCATTTGGCCCAGCAAGTCCACACCAGCCTTCCGAAGAGTAACCCAGCCAGACCCATTCCCTAATCCTATTACTTTTTCACTTCCTGTGACTAATGCACCTAAGCTACACATCCCTGAACACTATGGGTAATTTAGCATGACCAGTTCACTTACCTGCACATTTTCGGACTGTGGGAGGAAATGAGAGCACCCAGAGGAAACCCACACAGACACTGGGAGAATGTGCAAACTCCACACAGACTCCACAGAGTTTTATGAGCTAATTTTATAATTTAGAGAACAATTCTAGTATATTATATTTGTCCAAAAGAGATCCTATAAAAGAGACAAGTGTTAATAAAGCTTGCTTCTTAAATATTATTAGATTGAATTTGACTGTACATTTTGTTTTTGACCATTTGTTAGTCTGTTTGTGAGAAACATGTTTCAGGAAAATCTGATGTGTTGACAAGTTTCACTTAAGGAAGAACAGATTAGTTTTACCAAAATGCTGATTTTGAGCCAAATCCTAGAATTTTTAATGTTGGGTGTTGGTGTAAATTGATTTTTTAAAATCTTGTGGTTATTTTATTCAGAGTGTTGTGGTACTGGTCATGGGTTTGGAAGGTTCTGAATAAGGAGTCTTGGTGAATTTCTACTGTGCATCTTGTAGTACACACTGCTGCTACCGGGCATCAGTGGTGGAGGGAGTGGATGTTTCTGGCTGTGGTGCCAATGAAGTGGGCTGCCTTTTTTTTTTGGATGGTGTCAAGCATCTTGAGTGTAGTTGAAGCTGGATTCATCCAGGCAAATGGGTATTATTCCATCACACTCCTGACTTGTGTGATGGATGGTGAACAGATCCTGGGGAGTCAGGAGTTGGATTACTTGTCACAGTATTCCTAGCCTCTGACCTGCTGTTGTACCAACTGTATTTATATGGCACGTCCAGTTGAGTTTTTGTTTAATGGTAACCCCCAGGATGTTGATAGTGGATTCAGTAATGACAAAGCCATTGAAAGTTAAGGGGCAGTAATTAGATTGTGTGTTCTTGGAAATGGCCATTATCTAACATTTGTGTGGCAGGAATGATACCTAGCACTTTTCAGTCCAACCTTGATATTATTCAGATCTTGATGCATTAGACATGGACTGCTTCAGTATCTGAAGAGTCGCAAAAATTATGAACATTTTGTAATCATCAGTGAATATTCATGTAAGACCTCATGATGAAGGGAAGGTCATTGAAGAAGCAGCTGAAGGTGGTTGGGCCTACGACACTACCTAGAGGAACTCCTGCAGAGATGTCCTTGAGCTGAGATACCTGACCTCCAACAATTATAGCCACCTTCCTTTGTGCCTGGTATTTCTCAAACAGCAAAGAGTTTCCCCTAGTTCCCATTGATTCCATGTTTACCAGGTCTCCTTCATCTTGAAATCAGTCAAATGTGGCCTCAATATCAACAGCATTCACTCTCCCCTCTGGAATTCAGCTCTTGTCCATGTTTGAACCAAGGCTGTAATGAGGTCAGGAACAGAGTGGCCCTAGCAGGACCCAAACTGAGCATCACTGAGCAGGTTATTGCTGAGCAGATGCTGCTTGATAGCACTGTTGATGACCCCTTCCATCACTTTTACTGAGATTGAGAATAGAATGATGAGGTGGTTGTTGGCTGGATAATTTGCCCTGCTTTTTGTGTACAGGACATACCTGGTCAGCTTTTCCACATTGCCTGGTAGATGCTAGCTGAAAAATGTGTTGCTGGAAAAGCGCAGCAGGTCAGGCAGCATCAAAGGAGCAGGAGAATCGACGTTCGGGCATAGGCCCTTCTTCAGGAATCATTCCTGCTCCTGCTCCTTTGATACTGCCTGACCTGCTGCGCTTTTCCAGCAACACATTTTTCAGCTCTGATCTCCGGCATCTGCAGTCATCGCTTTCTCCTGGTAGATGCTAGTATTGTAACTGTACTGGAACAACGTGGCCAGCAGAGTGCCAAGATGTATTGAAGTGCCATCTTCAATAGTATTCCATGAATGTTGTCAGAGCCTTTGCAGTATCTTAAGCCTCCAACCATTTCTTGACATCATAGCGAGTTTTGAGAAGATTTGACATTATGCGGAGTGAATTGAATTGTCTGAAGACTGGTATCTGATGCTGAGGACCTCTGGAGGAACCAGAGATGAATCATCCACCTGGCACTTCTGACTGAAAATTATTGCGAATTTAGCCTTATCTTTTGCACTGGCACGCTGAACTTCCCCATCATTGAGGATGAAGATATTTGTGGAGCTGCCTTCCCTAATGGACTGTTTCATTGTCCACCATCATTCACAACTCAATGTTGCAGGATCATAGAACTTAAATCCTATCTATTTATTGTGGAATCACTTAGCTTTGTCCATCATTTGCTGCTTATGCTGTTTGGATGCAAGTGGTCATATTGGCTTCACCAGATTGAGACCACAGTTTTAGGTATGCCTGGTGCTGCTCCTGGCAGTTCCTCCTGCACTCATTGAACCAGGGAGCCCTGGCTGACAGATATAAACAGAAGTGTCAGAGGTTCTGTTCACTCTGAGAACTGGCTCTGAGGGAGCTGGATCAGTCTCAAGGACTCTCCCCGTGTAAATAAACATCACTTGGTGATGGGATACTGGCCTCTATGGAATTGTTTCAGTAATCTTCATTCAAATTATTAACCATTTGAGTTATTTGTCAATTTATTACCTATGTCATTGTCAAGATGGAAAGGTGAATTGAATGATTTTACTGACGACCTCTCCTGTTTGTAACACAAGTGGTTTTTAACTTCCTTTTCTTATTTTCCTTTCCATTTTAAACATAGGGTGCGGTGACTTTCCCAAACCCGGTTTGTCAAGTCTCGTTTAAAGCCTTCCCAAACCAAATGCTTTAGGTTTAAAACAATGCCGGATTTATTATTACTTTCAAAACTTGTGGTTATGGTTTGTGACATACATTTATACATGCACATTCATCTACGAAAGGAATGGAAAATTAGATATGTTAGCACTAGTTCATGTAAATGAAAAGGCTTGAGGAGCTGAATGGCTTAATTTTGTTCATATGTTCTGAAATTAGTGAGTCCAGTAAGTCAATTCCAGTCAATTCCAGGGGTAGGCAATGCCCCAGTGGTATTAATAGACTATTAATCCAGAAATTCTGCTAATGTTCTGGGGACCTGGGTTCAAATCCCAACATGACAGATGGTGTTGAAGGCAGGTGGTGAGGGAAAAATATAATTGGCCTCATCCACACCAATCTGCTGGCTGCAGACGCATCTCTCCATGACAGTATTGGGGACAAAGTCCCATCTACCACCCATTATGTTGTGTGGCACCATCACAATGCTAAATTGGCAGATTTTGAACAGATCAAGTAACTCAAAACTGGGCATCCATGAGATGCTGTGGACTCATCTAACCAATACCATCAAACCAGAGGATTAACCCTGATTCAATGGAAAGTATAGGAGGCCATGCCTGGAGCAGCAGCAGACATACCTATAAATGGGATGAAGCTACTAAATAAGACTACTTGCATGCCAAACAGCATAACACCAATTGATAGACAGACCTAGGGACTCAATAACCAACAGGTCAGATCTTAGCTTTGCAGTCCTGTAACATCCAGTCTTGAATAACGGTGGGCAATTAAATGACTCACTAGAGGAGGAGCAAGCACAAATATCCCCATCCTCAATGATGGAAGAGCCCAGCACGTCACTGCAAAAGATAAGGCTTCACAGCAATTTTCAGCCAGAAGTGGTGAGTGGATGGTCTATCTCAGCCTCCTCTAGTGGTTCCCAGCATTACAGATGCCAATCTTCAACTAATTCTATTCACTCTACATGATATCAAGAAATTAGATTCCCTACAGTATGGAAACAGTCCCTTTGGCCCAACAAGTCCACACTGATTCTCCGAACAGTAACCCACCCAGACCTATCCTCCTACCCTATATTTACCCCTGATTAATGCACCTAACACTATGGGCAATTTAGCACGGCCAATACACCTGACCTGCATATCTTTGGATTGTGAGAGGAAAAAGTGAGGACTGCAGATGCTGGAGATCAGAGCTGAAAATGTGTTGCTGGAAAAGCACAGCAGGTCAGGCAGCATCCAAGGAACAGGAGAGGAAACCAGAGCACTTGGAGGAAACCCACGCAGACTTGGGGAGAATGTACAAACTCCACACAGACAGTCGCCCGAGGGTGGAATCAAACCTGAGTCCCTGGTGCTGTGAGGCAGCAGTGCTGACCACTGAGCCACCATGTCGCCCAGCCAAATGATTGGAGGCATTGGATACTGCAAAGGCTATGTGCCCTGCCAACATTTCAGCAATAGTAGTGAAGACTTATGCTCCAGAGCTTGCTGTTCCCATAGCCAGGCTCTTTCAGTACAGTTACAACACTGGCATTTACTGGACAATGCAGAAAATTGCCCAGGTATGTCCTGTGCATAAAAAACAACACAAATTTAACCCAGCCAATTACTGCCCCATCAGTCTACTCTCAAATCATCAGCAAAGTGATGGAAGGTGTCATCAACATTATTGTCAGAGCACCAGCTCAGCAATAACCTGCAAAGTGACACCCAGTTTGGATTCTGCCAGGGCTACTCATCTCCTGACCTCATTACAGCCTTGGTTCAAACATGGACAAAAGAGCTGAATTCCAGAGGGGAGAGTGACAACCCTTTACATCAAGGCCACGTTCAACCAAATGATACCAAGGAATCCTATAATACTGGAATCAGTAATTTATCAGAGGTTGGAGTCATACCTGGAATCCATGTTATGGTTGTTGGAGGTCCGTCATCTCAGTTTCAGGACACTTCTGCAAGAGTCCCTCAGGGTAGGTCCTCGGCCCAACCATCTTCAGCTGCTTCATTAATTACCTTCCCTCCAGCATAAGGTCAGAAGTGAGGATGTTCACTGATGATTACACAATGTTCAGCAGCATTTGTGACTCTCAGATGCTGAAGCAATCAATGTTCAAATGCAACAAGATCTAGAAAATATCCATGCTTGAGCTGGAAATGGCAAGTAACATTCATGTCACACAAATGCCAGGCAATGATGATCTCCAATAAGAGAGAGTCTAACTACCACCCCTTCACATTCAATAATGTTACCATCACTGAATTCCTGATGACTGGCTCCGGCCTGAAATGTCGATTTTCCTGGTCCTCTGTTGCCTGACCTGTTGTGCTTTTCCAGCAATACCCTCTCAACCCCCATTATCAACAACCCTCTGTTGCCATGAACCAGAAACTGAACTGGATTTGCCATGTAACTATATAATGACTACAAGAGCAGGTCAAAGGCTAGGAATGCTGTGACTAATAACTTACTCCTACCTACCCAAAGCCTGTCCACCATCTACCAGGTACAAGTTAGGAGTGTGATGGAACACAGTTGCTTGGATGGGTGCAGCTCCAACAATACGCAAGAAGCGTGAAACTATCCAGGGAAAAGCAGCCCACTTGATTGGCACCACATCCACAAACATCCACTCCCTCCTCCACCGATGTTCAGTAGCAGCAGTGTATACTATCTGTGTGATACACTGCAGAAATTTACTGAAGATCCTTAGACAGCAACTTCCAAACTCACTCTAGTGATTGCAATGAGGTCAACTAGCTGGACATCAATAGAACATGAGTTAACTGATCTGGTCCAATCGGGGAGTCCTGGCTGACATATAAAAAGGGATACTGACACTCGTATCTGACACTGTATGAGGCTATACTAAAATCCAGGACAGTTCATGCTTAAATAAAGGGTGACTAATGATGGGATACCATCCTCTGTGGGATTATTTCACCCAAGACCACTTCTACCTAGAAGTACAAGGGCAGCAAATACATGGGAAAACCAACCCTGCAAAGCATTCATCATCCTGACTTTGAATTATATCACTGTTCCTTCATTGTCCCTGGGTAAAAATCCTGGAATTCCCTCCCCAAGGGCATTGTGGGTCAATCTATAGTGTACGGACTACAGCAGTTTCAAGAAGAAGGCAGCACACCCCCACCTTCTCAAGGGACAACTAGGAATGGGCAATAAGTGCTGGCCCAGTCAGTGACATTCATATCCAATGAGTAAGTTTAAGGGAAGTTATTTCAGCTGGCTGTGCCTGAAGTTTCTTTGACAGCATTTGTGATGAATTCTAATTACTGATAAAGATCTGGTAGTAATGAACTGGGAATTGGTTCACTTTGTAGGTGAAACAGGTTTCTTTTCAGACATTAGAGCTTTGAAAAGTGCCATCTTTGAGTGGCACTGTGATAGTATCCTTATCCCTGGACTGTGAAATCCTGGTTTAAGTCCCACCAGCTCCAAAAGTGTGTATTAATGTCTTTGAACTGGTTGGTTAGAAAATATACAAACCTTTGAGATCAGTGGCAATAAGCTAAATTTGGAGCTGCTTTACTCTTCAGGTTATACAAGATGGTCAAATGTCAATGCTGTATTACTAAAGATTGTTAAACAAACCAGCACTTTCAGTCATGTGACCGGGGCTTTCGAGACACTCAGCTAATGATTTTGATGTTCTCTCATCAGGCACAACTGTTATTGTGTAGTAGATAATTGCAGAGTCATGTCAAGTCCCATTAGATTTCAATGATTCAATTATGCACTTAATGGTCTTGGGGGGAGTTTGCTGAGCAAAGAGACCTTGGAGTGCAGGTTCATAGCTCCTTGAAAGTGGAATCACAGTTAGACAGGGTAGTGAAGAAGGTATTTAGAATGCTTGCCTTGGTCAGTGCATTGAGTATAGGAGTTGGGAGATCATGTTGCAGCTATATAGGACATTGGTTAGGCCACTTTTGCAATACTGGTCTCCCTGCTATAGGAAGGATATTGTGAAACTTGAAAGCATTCAGAAAAGATTTACAAGAATATTGTTAGGGCTGGAGGGTTTGAGCTGTAGAGAGAGGCTGAGTAGGCTAGGGCTATTTTCCATGAAGCATCGGAGGCTGAGGGGTAATGTTATAGAGGTTTATAAAACTATGAGGGGCATGGATAGAGTGAATAGCCAAGGTGGGATAGTCCAAAACTAGAGGGCATAATTTTAAGGTGAGAAGGGAAAGATTTAAAAGGGACCAAATGGGCAACTTTTTCTCACACTGGGTGGTGCGTGTGTGGAATGAGCTGTCAGAGGAAGTAGTAGAGGCTGGTACAATTACAGCATTTAAAAGGCATCTGGATGGGTATATGAATAGGAAGGGTTTAGAGAGATATGGGTCAAGTGCTGGGAAATGGGACTAGATTAATTTAGACTATGAGGTCGGCATAGACAAGTTGGTTGAAGAGTCTGTTTCCGTACTGTACAGCTCTGTGACTCTATGATCAGAACTGGCTGAGGTAGATATTTTTTCTCTATTATTCTTTTGTATCGGCATGGCTGGAGTGCATGCAGAAGACAAAGAATGTTACAATCCTGGAGGTGATGACTTTGCTTTTGTCCTCTTAAATGTTGGACATTTCTGGAAGCAGTCAGCTATTTGAAAGCAGCTGTTTTGAACTCTGGCAAGAGTCAATTAAAAAAAAAAGATAATTGAGGTCACAATCCGATCAGCCATTATATTATTGAATGACAAATGAGGCAAGGAGACAGAATGGCCTAATCCTCCTCCTAATTTGGATGTTCGCATAACTGTTGAATTATGGCTTTGATCCACAGAATCCCACAGATAAGTTGAACAAAGGAATTTTGTGACATCCCATAGCTGAATTGCACGGCAATGAGGCAAACCTGGGATGTACTGACAGAATTCTAAACTAAGTGTCTATTGTTTCCATTTACAAGTTTTGAGACAGATCATTCATTGTTTTTAAGTTTTACACTCCCATTTCTGATTTTGTAAGATTAGCTTTGAAATGTAAATAATGCAGCTTATTTAATACATCAGACGCAAACCAGCTTCGTAACCAATCATTTCAATTTATCTTGCATTTAACACTTTACTTCCTTAATATAAAAGTGACACTATAAAACGTATGAATTATAAACCAGCTATTCACAACAACATTGGATGAAGAATCAACAGTTTAGCAAAGAAAGGTTTCTGATACAAATATAACTTGATTGAGTTTTTTGAAGAAGTAACAAAGAAGATTGATGAAGGCAGAGCGGTAGATGTGGTCTATATGGACTTAAGTAAGGCGTTCAACAAGGTTCCCCATGGAGACTGATTAGCAAGGTTAGATCTCATGGAACACTGAGAACTAGCCATTTGGATATAGAACTGGATCAAAGGTAGAAGACAGAGGGTGGTGGTGGAGGGTTGTTTTTCAGACTGGAGGCCTGTCACCAGTGGACTGCCACAAGGATTGGTGCTGGGACCTCTACTTATTGTCATTTACATAAATGATTTGGGTGAGAGCATAAGAGGTACAGTTAGTAAGTTTGCAGATGACACCAAAATTGGAGGTGTAGTGGACAGTGAAGAGGGTTACCTCAGATTACAACAGGATCTGGACCAGATGGGCCAATTGGCTGAGAAGTGGCAGATGGAGTTTAATTCCGATAAATGCGAGGTGCTGTATTTTGCGAAAGCACATCTTAGCAGGACTTATGTACTTAATGGTAAGGTCGTAGGGAGTGTTGCTGAACAAAGAGACCTTAGAGTACAGTTTCATAGCTCCTTGAAACTAGAGTTGCAGATAGATAGGATAAAGAAGACAGCGTTTGGTATGCTTTATTTTATTGGTCAGAGTATTGAGTACAGGAATTGGGAGGTCATGTTGCGGCTGTACAGGACATTGGTTAGGCCACTGTTGGAATATTGTGTGCTGGATCAGTACTTGGGGCTACGATGTTGTGGCCATAATGGAGACGTGGGTTTCACAGGGACAGGAATGGTTGCTTGATATTCCAGGGTTTAGAATGTTTAGAAAGAACAGGGAGGGTGGAAAAGAGGACGGGGTGTAGCATTGCTAATCAGAGAATGCATCAGAGCTACAGAAACAAAGGTTGTTGAGGAAGGTTTGTCTACTCAGTCGGTATGGGTGGAAGTTAGGAACAGCCACTGCATTGGGGATTTTCTACAGACCACCTAATAGCAGTAGAGAGATTGAAGATCTCATAGACGGGCAGATTCTGGAAAAATGCAGAAGAAGCAGGGTGGTTGTTAGGGGTGATTTCAACTTTCCCAATATCGACTGGAACCTCCTAAGGGCAGATGGTTTGGATGGAGCCGTTTTTGTCAGGTGTGTTCAGAAGGGTTTCCTTACTCAGTATGTAGACAGACCGACGAGGGGAAAGGCCATTTTGGATTTGGTGCTCTGCAACGAGCCAGGATAGGTGTCAGATCTCACGGTGGGAGAGTACTTTGATGAAAGTGATCACAACTGCCTCACATTTAGCATAGTCTTGGAGAGTGAAAGCAGCAGTCACTGAGGGAAGATATTTAATTGGAAATTATAATACTATCAGACAGGAGTTGGGAAGTACAGACTGGGAGCAATTGTTCCATAGAAAGGGCACAGCAGACATGTGGAGACTATTTAAGGAGCAGTTGTTGCGAGTGATGCACAAATGTGTTCCTCTGAGATAGGCAAGAAGGGGTAAGATTAAGGAACCTTGGATGATGAGAACAGAGGAACTTCTCGTCAAAAGGAAGATGGCAGCTTACGTAAGGTGGAGGAAGCAAGGATCTAGCACAGCTTTAGAGGATTACAGGCTAGCTAGAAAGGAGCTCAGAATTGGACTGAGGAGAGCCAGGAGGGGGCACGATAAAAGCTTGGCAAGAAGGATTAGGGAGAAACCAAAGGCATTTTACTCATATGTGAGGAATAAGAGAATGATCAGGGTGAAGGTTGGGCCGATCAGGGATAGCGTAGGGAACTTGTGCGTGGAGTCTGAGCCGATAGTGGAAGTCCTAAATGAGTTTTTTGCTTCGATTTCACCAAGGAAAAGGAACTTGTTGCAAACGAAAACTTAGAGGAGTTGGGATACAGTCTTGACCAGATCAAGATTGATGAAGTTGATGTGCTAGAAATTTTGGAAAACGTTAAGATTGATAAATCTCCACGGCCAGACCAGATTTATTCTAGACTGCTCGGGGAAGCGAGAAAGAAGGTTGCTAAGCCGCTGGCAAGGATATTTGCTTCCTCACTCTCCACAGGAGTCGTACCAGAGAATTGGAAGGAGGTGAATGTTGTTCCCCTTTTCAAGAAGGGTGGTAAGGAAATCCCTGGCAATTACAGACCAGTCAGTCTTACTTCTGTGGTCAGCAAAGGTTTGGAAAGAATTCTGAGGAATAGGATTTATGACTCTTTGGCAAAGCATAATGTGATTAAAGACAGTCAGCATGGCTTTGTGAGGAGCAGGTCATGCCTCACAAATCTTATTGAGTTCTTTGAGGAGGTGTCAAGACAGGTTGACGATGATAGAGCAGTGGATGTGGTGTATATGGATATCAGCAAGGCATTTGATAGGCTCATTCATAAAGTCAGTAAGTGTAGGATACAGGGAGATTTGGCTATCTGGATTCAGAATTGGTTGGATGACCGAAGGCAGAGTGTGGTTGTAGGTTGGAAGTATGCTGCCTGGAGGTCAGTGTTGAGTGGGGTCCTGCAGGACTCTGCTCTTGGGACTCTGCTCTTTGTAGTTTTTATAAAAGACTTGGATGAGGAGGTTGAGGAGTGGGTTAGTAAATTTGCAGATGACACAAAGGTTGGAGGTGCCGTCAATAGTATAGAGGGCTACTGCATGCTGCAGCGCAACATCGACAGGATGCAGAGCTGGGCTGAGAAATGGCAGATGGAGTTCAACCTGGATAAATGCAAAGTGATGCATTTTGGAAGGTCGAACTCAAATGCTGAATATAGGATAAAAGACAGAATTTTTGGCAGTGTGGAGGAACAGAGGAATTGGATGTGCCAGTACATAGATTCCTCAAAGTTGCCACCCAAGTGGATAGGGCTGTTAAGAAAGCATATGGTGTTTTGGCTTTCATTAACAGGGGTATCGAGTTTAAGAGCCATGAGGTTTTGCTGCAGCTCTACAAGTCCCTGGTGAGACCACGCTTGGGATATTGTGTCCGGTTCTGGTCGCCCTACTATAGGAAAGATACAGAGGCTTTGGAGAGGGTGCAAAGAAGGTTTAC
This sequence comes from Chiloscyllium plagiosum, assembly GCF_037043375.1. Taxonomy (NCBI): domain Eukaryota; kingdom Metazoa; phylum Chordata; class Chondrichthyes; order Orectolobiformes; family Hemiscylliidae; genus Chiloscyllium; species Chiloscyllium plagiosum. Next base: position 6,582,667 of record NW_028270157.1, read on the forward strand.
CAGGATGCCTGGACTGGAGGGCTTGCCTTATGAAGAAAGGTTGAATAAGCTCGGAGTTTTCTCTCTTGAGAGAAGGAGGAAGAGAGGAGACCTGATCGAGGTTTTCAAAATAATGAGGGGAATCGATAGAGTCAATAGCCAGAGACTTTTCCCCAGGGCAGGATTGTCTGGTACGAGGAGTCATAGTTTGAAGATATTAGGAGGAAGGTATAAAGGAGACGTCAGAGGTAGGTTCTTAACGCAGAGAGTTGTGAATGCATGGAATGCATTGCCAGTTGTGGTGTTGGAAGCAGAGTCATTGGGGACATTTAATCGACTACTGGACATGCACATGGATAGCAATGAATTGAGGGGTGCATAGGTTAAGTTACTATATTTGAAATTAGGATTAAATCTCAGCACAACATCGTGGGACTAAGGGCCTGTTCTGTGCTGTACTTTTCTATGTCCTATGTTCTAATTCTGGTCTCCTTCCTATCAGAAAGATGTTGTGAAACTTGATAGGGTTCAGAAAAGATTTACAAGCTATACGGAGAGGCTGAACAGGCTGGGGCTGTTTTCCCTGGAGTGTCAGAGGCTGAGAGGTGACCTTTACAAAATTATGAGGGGCATGGATAGGGTAAATAGGCAAATCTTTTCCCTGGGGTCGCGGTGTCCAGAACTAGAGGGCATAAGTTTTGGGTGAGAGGGGAAAGATATAAAAGAGACCTAAGGGGCAACTTTTTCACGCAGAGGGTGGTACAGGTATGGAATGAGCTGCCAGAGGATGTGGTGGAGGCTGGTACAATTGCAACATTTAAGAGGCATTTGGATGGATATCTGAATAGGAAGGGTTTCGAGGGATATGGGCCGGGTGCTGGCAGGTGGGACTAGATCGGGTTGGGATATCTGGTCGGCATGGACAGGTTGGACTGAAGGGTCTGTTTCCATGCTGTACATCTCTATGACTGTATAAGCTTTGAATATTGAGTGAAAGTTAATGCATTGCTGATTTCTCATACATATTTTGTTTGTCTCCAATACTGTTGGGTTTAATCCAAGTTATTCAAGAACAAAGGGCTGCCTTTGCATTAAGTGAAATGCTGATCCTAATGCTGGTGTGAATAGCTGGTGATTTACTGAACTGTAAATTCAACTTGACTGTAAATGTAAATCATCCATTGAGGATATTTTCTTCGTGCTCTCATGATACTCAGATAATTGATCCTTTTTGATTGTTACTATCTATTAAATTGATCTTAAAAAAAACAAAATATTTCACATTGCACCTAGCAGCTGCACCTACCGGGTAGTCACAACCAGCAGCTCCCCTTTCAACAGACACAAACTAAACTCTCCTCTATTAAAGCGTATAATTGAAGATTATAAAGATTTACAGATTCATGCTAATCATAGAATCCCTACAGTATGAAAGCAAGCCAGTCGACCCAATGAGTCGACTTTCTGAAGAACAGCAGAAAGTGAGCACCGAATTCCTGATGAAGGGCTTATGCTTGAATCATTGATTCTTCTGCCCCTCGGATGCTGCCTGACTGGCTGTGCTTTTCCAGCACTTCTGAAGAACCAGCACCACTGCATTCCCTGTGGGTAATCCACTTAATTTACACATCCCTGGACACTATGGGCAGTCATCCCATGGCCAATCCACATAACCTGCACATCTTCAGACTATGGGAGGAAAATGGAGCACCTGGAGGAAACCTACACAGACACAGCGAGAATGTGAGCGTGGAATCGAACCCGGATTCCTGGCACTGTGAGACATCAGTGCTAAATACTGTGCTGCCTAAAAATAATGGCAATGTGAATTTAAAGTTCTCTGGGGGTACATGAAAAAGAAAATGCATTTACTTGCATCTTTCATGACCAAAGTCTCAAAGTGTTTTACAACCAATGCAGCATTTTTCAAACAGAAACAGAGACACTCAGCAGCTCTGGCAGCATCTGTGGAGAGAAAGCAGAATCAACAATGAACTTTCTTTGGAACCCTTCTGAAACATCCAAATTAGGAGGAGGATTAGGTCATTCTGCTTTCTGTCCACAGATACCGCCAGATCTGATGAACTTCTCCAGCAATTTCTGCTTTGTTTCAGATTTCCAACATCTGCAGTTCTTTGTTTTTTGTTAAGTATTCTCTGAAATGTGTTTGCCATTGTGATGTCTGGAATTCAGCAATAATTTGGACACAGCAACTTCCATGTGCAACAGTATAATAATGACCTGATAATCTGCTTTTGTGATATTGACTGAGGGATGAATATGCTGGAAATAGCCCCCTGGGTGTCTTTGAAATGGTGCCATGGGATCCGTTATCTGAAATAGTGGCTAGGCCCTTGGTTTAATTTCTTATCCACATGGTGAAATGATGCTGTGCAACTTTGTGTTCATTCTGCTGCTTCACTGCTATGTATCTAATTTGACTAAATTGAGTTGCAATGAATTCTGCACAAAGTTGCTAAACTGAAGGATTTATCATCTGATGGCATTGTGGTAAGTCTGCTGTAATAGATAGGTTTTGAACACATTCAAACTTAAGAACAATTAATAACATCAAACCCACTTGTGCCTGACTAAAATGATGCTGTGTTGAAAAACTCATAAAATGAAATCTATATTTCTGGCATCATCTTTGACGATGACAACCATTATACAAGTCCCTTCATCACATTCCTATGTCATATCACATCAATTTGCAGCTCCAATGTTAATAACTGAGAGGTTAAAAAATCCACAGCATTGTGTGGGGAAAAAAATTATTGAAAATAAATGTTAAACAATGGTGAGTTATGATTCTCCAGAACTTGCTGCTTGAATTATGCCATCCTGTTGTGTCTCATGCTGTTAGTTGAATTTGTGCATTGGACTCAACTTAAGAACACCCAAGGAAGTTAGTGCTCCATTTAACAGTGTAAGCATTGTATTAACAAAGTGATAATTGTTAAAGCAATGGTGATAAATCTCTTGGGGACCATAAAGAGAACAGTTTAACTGTTGGTCTTATTTCTGTAGGAAATTGATCTTACAGATTTGAAAAATCTAAGAACTTAAAAAATAGGATCAAGAATAGGTCATTTGTGCCCCCACCCTCAGCTTCCTGTACCGTTCAACAAGATCATCACTGATTGTGGCTTTAATTCCACTTTCCTGTCTGCCCAGCGTTCTCTTGTAGATTAAAATCTCTCTAACTCAGGCCTGACTATATTCAATGACAGCTCTATTGTTGTCTGGGGTTAAGAATCTAAAGACAAACAGTTCTCTAAGATATTCCTTTTAATCTCTTATTTTTAAACAGTGTTGCATAGTTCAGTATTTCCCCCATGAGGGGACATATCCTCTTATCATCTGCTCTGTCAAGCCCCCTCAGTGTAAGTAATAGCATTCATATTCTTAGCTTTTCCATACTTTTTTTTTGTCTTTTTTTTTCTCTTTTCTGTCTTTACCCAAACTTACTTTCTCTGTATCTGATATGACTAAGTCTCCCTCCCTCCTTCTCCATCATTCCTATTTGTTTTTCAAGTAGTTAATATTGTTGCACCCATTGCTAACTAAGGTCCCAGATGCTTTATCGTCCTTGGTTTGCCATTATCACTTCACACTACCAGCAATGTACAGAGCAAAAAGCTATTACAAGATGAAGATTACAGGAAACACTGTCACTAAAACCCTATAGAATGAGACTCCTCACTTCTGCCAAAGGTTGATGCCATCATTTCTTTAATAAAGATAGCTATTTCTCAAGCAAATAAAATGTTGAATGTCTATTTGAGTCAATAACCTGCACTTTACAGTGTTGATATTATCTCATACTGTGTAAGCATTACATAAGTTGCAGTGAAAATTGATAATAAACATGTTTGGCAGGATGACCATCAACAAAACCTTCCATCAATTTAAGGACTATTTCTATGGCAATATTAGATTAATATGTGTGATCAGACTCCAGTCCTTCTGAAATGAAACTAATTCTATGATGCTTTCTCTGCTTAGTCAAATGAAAAAAAGTCAGTTTTTAAAAAGTTATGATTTGGCATGACAAATTGGTACTTCACAATAGAAATATGCAAGTGTAATTAAGGCAATACTGAATTTTTAAAAAAATGAAATAACTCCACAGAGGCCGCCACAAGGCTACCCTTTTATTTGTATGTGCACAGTACTTGACACTGATCCCAGCTCCCTCAGAGCCAGCTCTCAGTAAACAAAACCTCTGGCGCTCCTGCTTATGTGTGTCAACCTGGGCTCCCTGATTGGACCAGATTAATAGACCCAATCTGGTACCTCAGTCTACAGTGTCCACCTGGCTGATCTTGTTATAATCACTGCATCAAGGATCCCTGAAAATCCTTGCACTGTGATTGATAAATGCAGTAATCAGCATATTAAGCTTTGATTCCATTTACAAGAAGCCTTTCGCTGACATTTGAACTTTACATCAGTAATATCCCTGAAATGAAATTATTTCTCATACAATAAACTCTTGAGTCCATTGTTTACTAGTCCTGAAACAAGCAAAAATCAGCAATTACTCAGCAGGTCTGGCAGCTTCTGGAGAGAGTGAAATAGAGTTAATATTTCTAGTCCAGTGGCTCCTCTTCAGAGGAAGAAGCATTAGCGTTAGGGGTTATCTCTTCACAGGATCTCCTAGACATGCTGAAATTTCTTTGGCAATTTCTGCTCCTTATTTCACATCTCTGCCATCCACAGATCTTTGCTTTATTTATTCTATTAGATCTTCCTGATGAAGACTGGAAACAGCAGTAGCTTTATTTACTGCAATGAAATCAGTTTTCTCTTCCAGAGTATTCATCTGTTTTGCTAAATGTAGTGATGATCAAATGGAAGTGCAACAGGAAATAAAGATCAGAAACTGATGTCAACTGTGAGTTGGTATAATTATCTGGTAAGATAGAAAGAATTTTAATGTTTTTGAACCTCATCTAGTTAATATACTGTGTTTCAATGCTTATAATGAGTTTAGGGCTGAATAATTACCGGCTTCAATTATCACTTTTATTGAGTAAGGAGGAACTCTGTTAAGTTGTCTCAGCAATATAATTCAGATCTATCGGGGTGATTTGACTGTCATTGAACAGCAATATTTTATACCAGGTCTTAGTGTGTTCTGAAAAATGAAATGGAGAAACAGGGTTGGGGAAGTTTAGTTTTAGGATCAGTGACAAATATGTGCCTTTGTCTGCTAATAAGCATAATCATTTTTAGGAAATCTATTGTGAAGCCATAAAATTGGGAATAATTGAAATGAGAAAGGTGAAGGTTTAATTAAGTACAAAGGCATCCTTAGTTGAGATGAAAGATTTGTTGAGCCAATCTACAATGACAGATATTGTGGTGAATGGAGGGCAAAAAAGGCAGGCATTTTAGAGTTTGACCATAAGACATAAGAGCAGAAATTAGACCATTTGGCACATTAAGTCTGTCCCACCATTCAATCATGGCTGATAGATTTTTCAACTCCATTTCCCTCCTTTTTCCCTGCAACCTTTGATCCCCTTGGCAAGCAAGAACTTATCAATCTCTGTTTTAAATATACTGAATGATCTGGCTTCTACAGCCTTCTATGGCAGTGAATTCCACACATTCACCACTCTCTGGCTGAAGAAATTTCCCCTTATCTAGATTATAAAGTGTCTTTCCTTTACTCTAAGGCTGTGGCCTTATCCAAGTTCCTCCTGCCAAAAGAAACATCTTCCCAACGTCTGCTCTGTCTAGAGACAGCAGTTGATGCTGACTTGGAGAAGATTTTTTTGGGGGACAATATTGATAGTGGTGAGAGAAACAAGGAACTGGTTACAGATTTGTTAGCCAAGGTTCAAACTATGTTATGCTCATCTTTGAGTCACAACATCCTGAATACTTGAGCACAAAATCAAGCCTGACTCTGTAGCATTGAAGGAGCATTGCATTGTCAGAGTTGCTTTTGCATAAGAACTTATGAGAACTTGTCTGAATGGGTACAGTTCCAACAACATTGTTTTCCATCATCCAGCACAAACCAGCCGGCTTGATTGGTAGCATATCACCCCATTCACCGTTGATGCTCAGTGGCAGCAGTATGTGCCATCTATAAGATGTAATGCAAACATTCATCAAGACTCCTCAGACAGCACCATATAAACTAATACCACTTCCATCTAGAAGGACAAGGACAGTAGATACATGGGAGCACAACCTTCAAGGTTCCCTCCAAGCCACTCATCATCCTGATCTGGAAATATATTGCCATTTCTTTCGTGTCGCTGGGGCGAATCCTGGAACTTCCTCCCTAATGGCATTGTAGGTCTACCGACAGCAAATCAACTGCAGCAGTTCAAGAAGGCAGTTCACCACCACCTTTTCAATGGCAACTAGGGATGGGCAATAAATGTTGGCCCAGCCAGCGATGCTACATCTCAAGAACGAATATGAAAACATTTTAGACCTGCCCTCTCAGGTATATATAAAAATATCCCATTGCATTATTTCAAAGATGTTATCACTAGTGTCCTTGCCAGAAGTGATCCTTTAATTAACATTGGTAAATCAGATTATTTGGTCATTTTCACTTTTTTTTTGTGAAGTTTACAGTGTGAAAATTGGCATTTCCTGCATCACCACAGTGACTGCACTTCACAAATGCTCCATTGGGTGTGAAGTGCTTTGAAATGTCCCAAAATAATTAACTGCTGTTTCAGTGATTAATATTGTGATGATGCTGCTCCTTGAACAAGATTATGCTGTCCTTGGCATTTTTTTCCAGAGGTTGTAAAGGCAGTGATTCTGAAAAGTCCAGGTTTTAAGGGTTTTAGGGCTAGTTTGATAACAGCTAAAAGATATTGCCCCAGGCAAAATGCTTTCAAGTTTTAAAAAAAACACATGTACAATGAAAGGGGAGTGGCCAGTTCTCCCAGCTCAGCTTTCCTTTGGTTTGGTTTTGTTGGGTTTTAGTAGTCTGGCTGTTCACTGCAAGCAGTCAGTCAGTTTTGAGGCTGCTAGTCCAAGAAACAGTCACATAGAAGAGGGTGCTCCATGCTGAATCCCTCTACCATCTCTCTCTTTCCTGTAAGACCCTGTGTTTGATTTTACCTTTTTTGTCAAGGGGTGTTTATGGGGATTGTTGCAGGAATTTAGAACAGCATCATTAAGTCGGATAGTCTCTTGGGTTTTCAGATAGAACATAGAATAACTTAGCCTATGTTCTTTTGTTTATGTTTCATTCGGTAATATTGCAAGTAAATTTTGTTTTGTTTCAAACTAAGTGATTGGGCCAGCTGCATCACTCCTTGAATATCCACCCTACACCTGCTTAAAGCAACTAGCAAAGTTAGAGTCCAGACTACTTTCTTGAATAGTTTTGAGGAAGTCTGGCCTGGTCTGTAACAATATCATGTGTGTAGAGAGGTGATGCAATGATGAGTAGATGTATTAGTAGATTATTGAGATACATCAATTTCAGTGCAGGAGAACAACAGTACTTCTTTATTATTATATTGGGATTATTCCTTGATAGAGTATACTTCTCCTGTTGGAATAGTAAGTTCCTTCCTCACTACTTGGTCAATATCTTGGCATTTGTGACCGAACATCATTGTGAGATCACTATGCTACAAGGACTGTAGCAGTTCAAGCAATTGGCCCACCCCTTTACCACCTTGGGGCAACATAGTGTTACCAGTCCTCCAGGATCATCCTGGAGACTCTAACAATTATTTTCCTGGATATAGGCATCAGCCATCCAAAGAAAAGTCATGTGATTTCTTTTAGAACATAGAACATTACAGCGAGTACAGGACCTTCAGTCCTTGATGCTGTGCTGACCTGTGAAACCAATCTGAACCTATCTAAACTGCACTATTCCATTTTCATCCATTTGTATATTCAATGACCAGTTAAATGCCCTTAAATGGCGAGTCTACTACTGTTGTAGGCAGGCCATTCAATGCCCTTACTACTCTCTGAGAAAAGTAACTACCTCTGACATCTGTCCTATATCTATCACCCCTCAATTTAAAGCTATGTCCCCTCGTGCTAGACATCACCATCCAAGGAAAAAGGCTCTCACTGTCCACCCTATCTAACCCTCTGATTATCTTATATGTCACAATTAGGTCACCTCTCAACCTTCTTCTCTCTAACAAAGACAGCCTTCGTTCCCTCAGCCTTCCCTCATAAGACCTTCCTTCCATAATGGGCAACCTCCTAGTAAATCTATGAACCCTTTCCAAAGCTTCCGCATCCTTTCTATAATGCGGTGATCAGAACTGTACGTAAATCTCCAAGTGCAGCCGTACCAGAGTTTTGTACAGCTGCAGCATGATCTCGTGGTTCCGAAACTCAATCCCTCTACCAATAAAAGCGAACACACACCGTATGCCTTAACAGCCCTATCAACCTGGGTGACAACTTTCAAGGATCTATGTACATGGACACTGAGATCTGTTTGCTCATCTACACTACCAAGAATCTTGCCATTAGCCCAGTACTCTGTATTCCTGTTACTCCTTCCAAAGTGAATCATCTCACACTTTTCTGCATTAAACTCCATTTGCTACCTCTCAGCTCAGCTCCGCAGCTTATCTATGTCCCTCTGTAACTAATAACATCCCTTGGCAGTATCCACAACTCCACCGACCTTAGTGTCATCCACAAATTTACTAACCCATCCTTTTTTGCCCTCATCTAGGTCATTTATAAGAATGACAAAAGCAGTGGACACAAAACAGATCCTTGCGGTGCACCACTCGTTACTGAACTCCAGGATGAACATTTCCCATCAACTACTACCCTCTGTCTTCTTTCAGCTAGCCAATTTCTAATCCAAATGGCTAAATCACCCTCAATCTCATGCTTCCTCATTTTGTGCTATAGCCTACCATGGGGAACCTTATCTCACACCTTACTGAAATCCAGATACACCACATCAATTGCTTTACCCTCATCCACTTGTTTGGTCACCTTCTCAAAGAACTCAATAAGGTTGTGAAGCACGACCCACCCTTCACAAAACTGTGTTGACTATCTCTAATCAACTTATTACTCTCAATGATTATAAATCCTATCTCTTATAACCCTTTCCAACACTTTACCCACAACTGAAGTAAGGCTCACTAGTCTATAGTTAGCAGGGTTGTCTTTACACTCCCTGTTGAACAAGGGAACAATATTTTCTATCCTCCAGTCTTCTGGCACTATTCCTGTAGACAATGATGATATAAAGATCAAAGCCAAAGGCTCGGCACTCTCCTCCCTGGCTTCCCAGAGAATCCTAAACTAAATCCCATCTGGCCCAGGGGACTTATCTATTTCCACACTCTGCAGGATTTCTAATGCCTCTTCCTTGTGAACCTCTATCCCATCCAGTCTAGTAGCCTGTGTCTCAGTATTCTCCTCAACCACATTGTCTTTTTCCAGTGTGAATGCTGATTAAAAAAAATCATTTAGCACTTCCCATATTTTCTGTGAATCCACACACAACTTCCCACAACTCTCCTTGATTGGCCCTAAACTTACTCTAATCATTCTTTTATTCTGGACATACTGAAAGAAAGCCTTAGGGTTTTCCTTGATCCTATCTGCCAATGACTTTCATGTCCCCTCCTGGCTCCTTCTTAGCTCTCTCTTTAGGTCTTTCCTGGCTAACCTGTAATTCTCAAATGCCCTAACTGAGCCTTCACTTCTCATCCTAACATAAGCCTTTTTCTTTCTCTTGACAACTTCTTTCGTAAACCACGGTGCCTGTGCTAGACAACTTCCTCCCAGCCTGACAGGTACATTCTTATCAAGGCCCCGCAGTAGCTGTTCCTTGAATAAGCTCCATGTTTCAATTGTACCCATTCCCTGTAGTTTTCTTCCCCAGCCTATGCATCCTAAATCTTGCCTAATCACATCATAATTGCCTTTCCCCCAGCTTTAACTCTTGCCCTGCATTATATACCTATCCCTTTCCATTGCTAAAGAAAACATAACCGAATTGTGGTCACTATCACCAAACTGTTCACCTACCTCCAAATCTAACACCTGGCCGGGTTCATTACCCAGTACCAAACCCAATGTGGTCTCCCCTCTTGTTGTCCTGTCTACATACTGTGTCAGGAAATCCTCCTGCACACATTGGATAAAAACTGACCCATCCAAAGTACTTGAACTATAGAATTCCCAGTCAATATTTGGAAAGTTTAAGTCCCCCATAACAACTACCCTGTCACTCTCGCTCCTATCGAGGATCATCTTTGCGATCCTTTCCTCTACATCTCTGGAACTATTTGAAGACCTATAGAAAACTCCCAACAGGGTGATCTTTCCTTTTCTGTTTCTAACTTCAGCCCATACTACCTCAGTAGACGAAACCTCAAATGTCCTTTCTGCCACCATAATACTGTCCTTGACTAACAATGCCACACATCCCCTTTACCATTTTCTCTGTTCTTACTGAAACATCTAAATCCCAGAATCTGCAACAACCATTCCTATCCCTCCTCTAGCCATGTCTCTGAAATGATCACAGCATTGAAATCCCAAGTACCAACTCATGCTGCAGGTTCACCCACCTTATTGATAACTTCCTCCCTGCAGGAGGTGTGGTTTACTAAAGAAGTTGAAGCTTTGTCAAGAGAAAGAAGAAGGCTTATGTTAGGATAAGACTGAAGGCTCAGTTAGGGCTCTTGAAAGTTACAAGTTAGCCAGGAAAGACCTAAAGAGAGAGCTAAAAAGAGCCAAGATAAGGAAGGAAGGTTGTGTGTCAAAGCTGAGAAAAAGGGTGGGATTCTCAATGATTACTTTGCATCAGTGTTCACTGAGGAATGGGAAGTGATGAATGCTGAAATTAAAGATAGAAGTTTGTTTACTCTGGATCATGTTGACATAAGGAGGCGGAAGATGTGTTGGGTAGGCTAACTGATATTAAGGTGGACAAATCTCCAGGACCGGATGGCATCTATCCCAGGTTGTTGAGGGAGGCGAGAAAGGAAATAGCTGGGGCCCTGACGGATATCTTTGTGGCATCCTTAAACACAGGTGAGGTGCTGGAGGACTGGCTCATATTGTCCCCGCTGTACAAGAAGGGTAGTAGGGATATTCCAGGAAACTACAGACCAGTGAGCCTGACATTATTCGTGGGAAAGTTGCTGGAGAAGCTACTGAGGGATAAAATCTATTTATATCTGGAAAAGAATGGGCTTATCAGTGATAGGCAACATTGTTTTGTGTGGGATAGATCGTGCCTTATCAACTTAATAGAGTTCTTTGATGAAGTGACCAAGTTGATAGATGAAGGAAGGGCTGTAGATGTCATATACATGGACTTTAGTAAGGCATTTGACAAGGTTTCCCATGGTAGACTAAGGGAGAAAGTGAAGTCACATGGTGTGGAGAGTGTTCTAGCTAGGTGGATAAAGAACTGGTTGAGGAACAGGAGACAGAGAGTAGTAGTTGAAGGGAGTTTCTCGAAATGGAGAAAGGTGACCAGTGGTGTTCCACAGGGGTCAGTGTTGGGGCTGCTGTTGTTTTTAATATACATAAATGATCTGGAAGAAGGCATTGTTAGTATGGTCAGTAAGTTTGCAGATGACATGAAGATTGGTGAAGTAGCAGAAAGCATAGGGAACTGTCAAAGAATACAGGAGAATATAGATAGACTAGAGAGTTGGGCAAAGAAGTGGCAGATGGAGTTCAATCCAGGAAAATGTGAGGCATTTTGGGAAGTCTGATTCTCGAGCAAAATATACTGTAAACGGAAGAGCCTTGGGAAAAGTTGATGAGCAGAGAGATCTGAGAGTTCAGGTCCATTGTACCCTGAAGGTGGCTGCACAGGTGGATAGAGTGGTCAAGAAGGCATATGGTATGCTTGCCTTTTTCAAACGGGGTATTGAGTATAAGAGCTGGCAGGTCATATTAAAGTTGGACAAGACTTTGGTTTGGCTGCATTTAGAATAAAGTGTACAGTTCTGGTCATATTACCAAAAGGATGTGGACACTTTGGAGAGGGTGCAGAGAAGGTTTACGAGGATGTTGCCTGGTATGGAAGGTGCTAGCTATAAAGAGAGATTGAGTAGGTTAGGATTGTTTTCATTAGCAAAAAAGGAGATTGAGGGGGGACCTGATTGAGGTTTATAAAATCATGAAGAGTATAGACAGGGTAGATAGAGAAGCTTTTTCCCCAGAGCGAGGGATTCAATAACGAGAGATCACGCAATCAAGGTGAGAGGTGAAAGGTTTAAGGAGGATATGCACGGCAAGTACTTTACACAGAGGGTGTTAGGTGCCTGGAATGCGCTGCCGGCAGAGGTAGTAGAGGCAGGCACGGTAGACTCATTTAAGGTGCATCTGGACAAATGCATGAGTAGGTGGGGAGCAGAGGGATACAAATGCTTAGGAATTGGATGATAGGTTTAGAAAGTGGATTTGGATCAGCTCAGGCTTGGAGGGCCGAAGGACCTATTCCTGGGCTGTAAATTTCCTTTGTTCTTTGTTCTTATCCTGGATGCTCCTGGCATTGAAGTAGACACACTTCAAACCAACGTCTTGCTTGCCGGTGCCTTCTTGCGACCTTGCAACCTTATTTCTGACCTCACTACTTTCAACCTCCTGTATGCTGGAACTACCATTTAGGTTCACATCCCTCTGCTGAATTAGTTTAAACCCTCCTGAAGAGCATTAGGAAATCCCCCCACCCCCACCCCCCAATAATTGGCACCTCTCTGGTTCAGGTGAGGACCATCCTGTTTGTAGAGGTCCCACCTACCCCAGAAAGAGCCCCAATTATCCAGGAATTCCCGACTGCATCATCCCCGTAACCACGTATTCAACTCCTCTCTCTCTCTATTCCTCACTTCATTAGCATGTGGCACAGGTAACAAACCAGAGATAACAACTCTGTTTGTTCTAGCTCTAAGCTCCCACCTTAGCTCCCTGAATTTCTGCCTTTGATCCCCATCTCTCTTCCTACCTATGTCGTTGGTGCCCATGTGGACCACTGTTTTAAAGTATGTATTTTTATAATTTTCATTAAACATTTTGCATAGTTATAAAAATAACTGAGTTGGGGATAAATGGGAGATTCAATGGCAATAGAGTTGCAAGTCTTTTGATTATATCTTCAGGGATATGTGCAGCCCAAGGTGTTATCCCTAGGTAAACTAGGAATAGGCAAGAAATACAGCCTTGCCAGAAGTTGATACATCACAAGAATATTGAAATAAGGATAAAATGCAGTGAAGGCAGATAAGTAGTTCATCATTCAACAATTATCAACTGAGGGTTCTCTCATTAACTCTTTCAATTCATTTCGTAAATGTTTTTTATTTTCTCAACTTGCGTAACAATAAGGAAAAATAATTCAACAAGTAAACATGCAGTATACAGAATTAATAATGTAATGAATTACTTCTGCACTTCCCACCCCCTCGACATGTTTTTATATGGAGGTCACAGCTGAATGCAAGAAGCATAATCTTAGCCATGTTATAGATTCAAAGCCACTCATCAGTAGGTTTGTCAATATCTGAATGACAGCCTCATTCAGTTTAATTAACAAATGTAATTGCTGCAGTCCAGCAGTTGAGAAACCAACTGACAATCAAAAGGCACATCATGAAAAATATTGATTCTTCATCGTGTAATGAAATCAATTATGTTTCACCATAAATAAATCTAATGCTACAATTAAAATGAGGATAAAATAAGAAGATCCAGAAAAGTAAAGATAAAAATCTCGCAACACCAGGTTATAATCCAACAGGTTTAATTGGAAGCACACAAGCTTTCAGAGCGCTGCTCCTTCACAACCATCTGATGAAGGAGCGGCACTCCGAAAGCTAGTGCTTTCAATTAAACCTGTTGGACTATAACCTGGCGTTGTGATTTTTAACAGAAAAATAAACATAGCCTCTTTAACACAAGCTGTAGAAGAATATAAACTATGTTGATTAATATCCATTACATTAGTTATCTGGGCACTAATGCTTTGAATCATCCCAGATTGGAAATAATATCTAGTTTGTTAGGACCCTATAGGCTACCCTTGCTGTGAATGAAAAGACATTAACCCTCATGAAATTTAGCCACAATATCTGTGTTGTGTTAACATTACATAGAATCAAACATATAGCATTGACCTATTTTCACTGTTGCCTTCAGCTGAAGTTATGTAAATAATATCAGCAATTAATTGTAATATTACTCTCTCCACTCACAAGGAGGCCCAGATTTTGTTCCCAGACCTGGAGCATAGAGGAAGAGAAATCCCAGCTCTACAAACAGGAATTTTAAAAGTGGTAACACATACTTTTCAGTTTTTGTCCTGAGTGTTTGGTTGCATTGAGAGTCTAGGAGAAAGTGAGGACTGCGGACGCTGAAGATCAGAGTCGAGAATGTGTGGCTGGGAAATCACAGCAGGTCAGGCAGCATCTGAGGAGCAGGAGAATTGACGTTTCGGGCATAAGTCCTTCATCAGGAATTGAGAGTCTGGCCAGATGACCTGGGAAAAGCAGAGGAGGCTGATGGTTCCCAGGGCAGGCTGTATGTGGAAAGGTTGCATGGGGGCTCAGGCACTATTCAAAGTCTAAAAATTATTGAAGCTTAAAACATCCCTCTTTCTCTTACTCCCTTTACTGATCTTGTCCCATCCATGCTAACCTGTGTCATCTAATTCATTGTGTTTACTACCATGGTTTCTATGCCCTCAATATCAACCTATCAAGCCTTGTACCTAGCCCATGACCTTTCTTGGCTATGTGCCAACCTATGTCCTGTATCCATCCCCTTGACTTTCCTTATGCTCCACGTGGCCTTATGTCCATTTATTCATCTCCTTTGACCCCACATAACTCCTTTGCCCCAAATAAGCCCCATGATCCCTTATGCCAACTCACAACCACCTCCACCCTTCACCCTTCCCTCTCCATGTCAACCACCTAATATCCACTGTTGGCAAACCTCAGGAGGCATGCTGATAATAAATAAAGTTATGCATCTATTGATGTTTTGAGAATTGAAAGAAAACACTCATTTATGCAAAAAACACTTGTTGATATTTGTTCGATTAATCCCTTACAAAAACCAATATTTCACTGAAGTGCTAATCCCTTGTTTAAAAAAAAGTTCCATTCTATAAACAGTGAGAGCTGTCCATCACAATGCTCACTTCACAGATATTCCATTGAAATATTTTTAGCTCAGGAAGTCAGTCTTGCAGCACGATTATGGCTTATGTCAAAGGCATGCTACAATACATTTTGTTTTAAAACTCCACACACTTTTTGGATAGCCCCTCAGAGAGCTTTGGCAGTTCCATTCATCATTTTGGTCATCACCAAAGTTATGGAAGGGCATAGTCGAATAGTGTGGTGCTGGAAAAGCACAGCTGGTCAGGGAGCATCTGAGGAGCAGGAGAGTCGACGTTTTGAGCATGAGCTCTTCATCAGGAATGATGGGTGAGGCCAAGGGGGCTGAGAGATAAATAGGTGGGGGCTGGGTCTGGAAGGTAGCTGCAAATGTGATAAGTAGATGAAGGCGGGGGGTTGGTGATAGGTCGGAGAGGAGGGTGGAGCAGATAGGTGGGAAGGAAGATGGACAGATAGGACAGTTCAAGAGGGCAGTGCCGATTTGGAGGGTTGGATCTGGGATAAGGTGGGGAGAGGGGAGATGAGGAAATCGGTGAAATCAACATTGATCCTGTGTGATTGGAGGGTCCCAAGGAAGATGAGGCGTTCTTCCTCCAGGCATTGAGTGACTAGGAATTGGGGGTCGAGCAGGCTCAGGGCTTGCATGTCCTTGGTGGATCGGGAGGGGAGTTGAAGTATTCGGCACAAGGTGGTGAGGTTGTTTAGTGAGTGTGTACCAGAGATGTTCTCTGAAACATTTCACAAGTTGGCGTCCCCTCTCCCCAATTTAGAGGAGACCAGTTGTGGAAGGGCATGTGTTTCAAGCAGCTCTCGCTAAGCAATAATCTGCACACTAATGCTCAGTTTGCATTCCACCAGAGCCACTCAGCTCCTGAGATCATTACAGCACAACACAAACGCAAGCATGAACTCCAGGCATGAAGTGAGAATGATTACACATGAGATCAAGCAATCTAGAAGGACCAAAGGTGGCAGATGCTCAGGATTCCTTGATTCCACTCTCAGTTAAATGCTACTTCCTGTCTTGAGTTTAACTCTTTTGTCCAGTTTGGACCAAGGCTATCATGAGGTCAGGAACTGAGGCTCTGCAGGACCCAAGCTAAGTGTCAGTAAGCAGATTATTGTTGAGCTGCCTCACATCAACAGGGACCCGGGTTCGATACCTATCTCAGGCGACTGTCTGTGTGGAGTTTACACATTCTCCTCGTGTCTGCTTGGGTTTCCTCCAGGAGCTCCGGTTTCCTCCCACAGTCCAAAGATGTGCAGATCAGGTGAATTGGTCGTGCTGAATAGACTTAAATTGAACCCGGGTCTTTGGCGCTGTGAGGCAACAGTGCTAACCACTGAGCCGCCATGCTGTCCCTTGTTTCTTGTTATAAAGTGAAGTGAATAAAATTGGTTGAAGACTGGCACCTGTGATGGTGGGGACCTCAGGAAGAGGTTGAGCTGGATTGTCCATTCTGCCTGAATATGGATGCAAAACCTCAGCCTTCTCTTTTTAACTAATACACTCTAACAATTGAGGATGGAGATGTTTGTGGAGCCATTCTCTTTGTTGAGTTGTCTGTCACCATTCATAACAAGATATGGTAGGACTGCGAAGCTTAGATTTGATCCATTGGCTGTGGGATTCCTTTGTTCTATTCATTGCTGGTGCAAGTTAGTCCTATGTTGCAGCTTCACCATGTTATCACACCATTTTTAAGTATGCCTGATGCTGCTTCTGGCATATCCTGCTGCAGTCTTCATTGAATCAGAGTTGATCTCCTGGCTTAATGGTAATGGAATATATTCTGCACCATGAAGTTGCAGATTGTGATTGAATACGAACCTGCTGCTAATGATGATTATTATGGACCAGATCAAACCCCGTCAAAACCTGTCAAGGAGTAGCCTAGACCTTAACGTTTTCTTATTTTAAAGACAAATGCTAGGCATTGTATTCCAGATGGAATTTGATTCATCAAACAATCAAGCTTGAAGCAAAATACACTTTATTCAGAGACTATAATTAAAATAGAAACATAAGGACTGGAATATTAGAAAACAATAAAATGATAGATAATTTAAGTACTAAACAGTAACTTTTCCAATATAGTAACATCCCATAAACATGCCCTTGGCAAAAGGCAAATGAGATCGATTATCTCTCACACATTTCTAGTAGCAGGAAGAGAGTCCAAGCTTTTAGCTGTAATGAAGAGAGGGAGAGATGTAGCAGCTTTCACAACCGAACAGCGACCGAAAGCTAAACTAAACTTCCTGGTTCTGCAGGAGCTTGACCCCACTCATTCAGGGAGCTTCTATTGTTCCCAACTTTACTTAAAAAAAAAAATCAAGGCCTCACAAGCTGTTTACTTTATTGGCTTGATGCAGACTGCTCAGTGCCTCTAAGTCAACCTCTCTTCACAAAAAAGAACAGAATAAAATATACCTCTTAAAGCCATAGTATCATCACGTGACCCACAGTGACCTATGAATGCCCAGTCTAAGTTGTTAAATCTGTTTGAAACCTCTGCACTTCAGCACGGTGACAGTGCTGCACAACACAATGCATGATATCCTCAATGTAAAGGAGGTCTTCATCTCTACAAGGACTGTGCAGTCATCATTCTACTGATAGTGTACTGGTATCTGCTGTAGGTAGATTGGTGAAGACAAGGCAATGGCCTCTTTTCCCTCTTGTTGATTCCCTCACCACCTGCTGCAGATTCAATCAATACCTTTTAGATCTTGGCCAGCTCAGTTGGTATTTGTACTACCGAGCCATGGAGATTAGTAATGGGCATTGAAGTCCCAAGCAGAGTCAATTCTGTGCACCTGCCACTCACTGCATTCTCCAAATGGTGTTCACTTTGGAAGGACACTTAATCATCAACTTAGAGGGTTAGAGGTGAGCTAGGGAGAGGCTGTCATAAGTGGTCAGCCATTTCACAGGACAGTTAATAGTCAACCACATTGCTGTGGGTCTGGGGTCACATGTAGGCCAGACCAGGTAAAGATTTCCTTCCCTTAATGATATTAGTGAACCAGATTGGTTTTTACAACAATTGAGCATGGTTTCAGGCTCACTATTAGCCCGATTAATGAATAAAAGACAACTTCACGATCTGCTGTGGTGGGATTTGAACGCGTCTCTGCAACATTCACCTGCACCATTGGGATTCTTAATCTAGTTACAATGCCACTGTGGTTGGCACCTCCTGAACATCTGATTTGGACCTGTTCAGGGAGCCTTCCAGCACACTGTGTGATTAGCACTGGAGGCCAAATCATGCCCTTGTTTTGCAGCAATAGCTGCAGTAATCCATTTAAACGAGCAAAGCCTTTTTTTTTCAAGGAGAGAAGGTAACTGTGAGGCAAATGGGTGTGGAGTGGGGTGGCAGGTAGCTGGTTGAGGAAGTAGCATGCAGGTGGATAAGGGGATAGTGTGGCAAGGTAACAAATAGGTAAGAGTGTACCACTTGTGAATGTGGGGGTAGGGTGGAAGGTGGGTGTGTGTAGGTGGCAGGTACTTGGATGAGGGGCAGAATAGTACTGGGTGGGTGAGGTGGGGAGTGAGTAGTGTGGAGACAGTTAAGTAAGTGGAAGTGTGGGGTGAACCAGGTGTGGGAAACTGGCAGCTACGTGTCAAATGGGACAGTCAGGCATCTGGGTTGTACTGTGCTTGGGTGTTGGGCTCAAGTATCAAGGAGGTGGGTGAGTGTCTAGGAGGTTGTCAGATGCCCAGGGTGAATGGGTGTCAAAACTTGTGCGGTGGTCAAAATGCCCCAAATTTCTCTGACACTAACTCAAAGTTGGAGACTTGTTTGGGGCCCAAACACAGGATATTTGCTCACTAAATGTTTAAACTTCTCAGGCAATTACTTTATAATCAGTACATTGGGATGCAAGGGTATCCTGTAAAAACACAGAATCCCTACAATGTGGAAGCAGGCTATTTGGCCCATCGAATCCACACTGACCCTCTGAAGAACATCCCACCACATTCCCTGTGGCTAATCCACTTAACAGCATGCCATCCCCACCCTGTCCCTGTTACCCTGCATTTCCTATGGCTAATCCACCAAACCTACACATCCTTGGACACTATGGACAATTTAGCATAGCCAATCCAACAAACCCAAGCATCTTTGGACTATGGGAGGAAACTGGAGCACCGGGAGGAAACCCACACAGACTCAGGAGAATGTGCAAACTCCACACAGACAGTTGCCCAAGGGTGGAATTAAAGCCAAGTCCCTGGCACTATGAGGCAGCAATGCTAACCACTGAGCCACTGTGCTGCCTTTATGTTCTTGCCCTTATAGCTCAGCTGTGAGAGTACATCTGGTCTCCAGCAATCTGAAGGATAAAGATATGGGCTGTTATTTCATGCTAATGCTTTTGAAAATCAATTCAGTGATTGTAAGCAATATTGGCTCTACAGGATAAAAAAAAATCCCAACTTCAGTTTATTTGATTGAACCCATCCGAATTAATGGTGAGACCTGCTGGACACTGTTAACTCTGCTGAACAGAAATCATTAATATTAGAAGGTATTGCAATTAGGGTTCAGACTGTGCTATTATGCCCCATCATCCAGAAGAAAATTCTGTTTTGGCCTCTTGAGCAGACTCTGTAGCTTGTAGTTATTTTTTTAAACAAGCAAACCAAATTTTAAAAGTTTGTCACTGGAAAGGTGGTATCTCAAATTAGCAAACACATGTCAGTACTTGCATTAAGAAAAGCTCTGAAATCATCATCTTGATCAAAATGGATATCTTGGTTTTTATCATTGTGGCCACTTCAGTTGTATTCAAATTGAAGTTCTTGACCTCGGGAGTTGCTCTCATCTACAAGTGAGGAATGGATTCAAAGCTAAGCATGTTTGCTGTTATGCGGTTTTTCCCACACGGCATGTTGAACTCATGCATTTAGAGAGTTTATATTCAGCTTTAATAACTTTCCAACTTGTATTGTAATATTGTCGACACTGATGCATCCATTAGCAATGATAGGCCACACAGTTTGCTCTGAGTGGGGATATATTTTCCAGGTGGTGTAACACTGAGCTCTAATCAATTCCATGCTTCAAACGTCCCTCCATTATAAAGGCAGATATTATCTGCTCAGTAGTTCAAGCATTTTCTGTTTTTACCTTCGTATATAGTCTGTTTCATGTCGCTGTCCATTCATCTGAACTCAGGTTGAAATTTTAGCTCCTCGTTCTGTGAGTTGACAAGTCAGTTGTTACAAAAGTTATTATTGCATGGCTGTGATAGCATCAAAGAATTCAACCCAGCAGAAACTGGCAATTTGGCAAATCAAAATGGTCTGTGATCTTCTCTTTACTCTTCACATATTTAATGAAAACTTACTCTCTCACTCATTATCCAAACCCTTTAACATTCCTCTTTTCTAAGTATATATTGTGCTGTCTTGAAAAATAATTTATGCAGTCTGTTTCAATAATAGGTTGTGGCTTAAACTTTAACGTACTATTCTATGCAAAAGTACCCTTTTAACCTTCCCAGTTAATTCTCCACTGTTTTCTTAATTCTGTCTTTTTAGAATTACCCTGCTGAATTGTGAAAAACAATTTCTTCACCATCTTAACCAGTGTTGTTTTCTTCAGTCATCCTTTATCCCCCCCAATCTCTAACAATCTCAGATTTTCATTCTCAAGTTTTGAATTGCAAACCAGTCTGAATCCTGCTTCCTTTCCCAGACTAGCGGTGCCCAGAAACATTATTTTCATTGCAGGATGGTGGGAATAGGCTGGAATTGGGACATTACCTCCTAAAGCAGGCCAGAGGTAGAAATGGAAGCATGCAGTTTCCGAGGTAGGCCTGTCTCCATTCACTGAGATGTCAGCCTGGTTTCGTACATGAATGTTGGGCAGCCCTAGCGCTTATGTCTCCATGTCCTTGCCTTATCACCCATCCCAATGTTGCTCAGATCTTTCCATGCCCACTTACAAAGTATCCATTGTACATGGAACTCATGGGCCCTCTTCAAGTAACATTTGTACAATTTCAAAGATTTATCAATAAACAGTCACTCAGAAAACTCTTCAAAAAGCCTAATCCTCTTTGGAACTCTCAAACTATCAATCAAACCCAACCATTCAAAACTAATGTAAGCAGCAAGCAATAGATAGAACTAAGTGATTCCACAACCCATGACTCAGATCTAAGTTCTGCAGTCCTGATACATTCAGGTGTGAACAATGAAACAAATCACTGGAGGAGACTCCACAAATGTCCCCACCCTAAATGATGGAAGGGTCCAGCACATCAGTGCAGAAGTATTTGCAACAATATTCTTTCAGAATTGTCAACTGAATGATCCATCTCTGTCTCCTCAGAGTTCCCTTATATCACAGATGCCAGCCCTCAACCCACTCAGTTCACTCCACATGATATCAAAAAGCATTTAAAGGCATTGGATACTGCAAAGGTAGTCCTGACAATGTTCTGGCAATAGTACTGGAGGCTTGAGCTCCCCAGCCCAGCTGTGCTAGTACAACTTAAATAACACCAATGATTCGAATGTGGAATATTGACGAGCTATGTCCTGTATACAGAAAGTAGGACAAACTCAACTTGTCCAATTACCATGGAAGCTGTCTTCAACAGTGCTATCAAGCAGCACCTGCTCAGGGGCACCCAGTTTGGGTTCCCCCAGGACCACTCAGTACCTGACCTCATTATCGCCTGGTTCAAACGTGGACAAACCAGCTGAACTCCAGAGGTGAGGTGAGATTGACTACTCTTGATATCAAGGCTGCATTTGACCAAGTGTGGCATAAAGGCAACCTAGTGAAACTTTGAATTATAGGAGGAAACAGGAGCACCCAGAGGAAGCCCACAGAGGCACCTGCCTGAGGCTGGAATTGAATCTGGGTTCCTGGCGCTGTGAAGCAGTTGTGTTAACCATCGAGCCACCATGCTGCCCCGCTATCATCTATAGCTGTTTCAGCAATGGCCTTCCCTCCATCTTAAGGTCAGAAGTGGAGGTTTTTTTAAGATTAGATTCCCTACAATATGGAAACAGGCCAATCAGCCCAACAACTTCACACCGACCCTCTGAAGAGTAACCCACCCAGACTCATTTCCCTCTGACTAATGCACCTAACACTATGGGCAATTTAGCATAACCAATTCACCTAACCTTGGATTGGGGTGGAAACCGGAGCACCCAGTGGAAACCCATGCAGACATGGGGAGAATGTGCAAACTCCACACAGACAGTCGCTCAAGGCTGGAATCGAACTGGGTTCCTGGTGCTGTGAGGTAGCAGAGCTAACCACTGAGCCACCATATTTGCCAATGATTGTGCAATGTTCAGCACCATTTCAGAGTCCTCAGATACTGAAGCATTCCACCTCCAAATGCAGCAAAGCCAGGACAATAACCAGATTGGGTTGGGCTGGGCTGACAAGTGGCAAGTAACATTCCCACTACATAGGTGTTCACCATCTCTGACAAGACAAATCTAATCACTGCCTCACAGCGCCAGGGACCCAGATTCGATTCCCGCCTCAGACAACTGTCTGGGTGGAGTTTGCACATTCTCCCCCTGTCTGTGTGGGTTTCCTCCGGGTGCTCCGGTTTCCTCCCACAGTCCAAAGATGTGAATTGGCCGTGCTAAATTGCCATAATGTTAGGTGCATTAGTCAGGGGTAAATGTAGGAAAATGGGTCTTGGTGGGTTGCTCTTCGGAGGGTTGGTGTGGACTTGTTGGGTGAAAGGGCCTGTTTCCACACTGTAGGGAATCTAATCAAATCTAAACATTTAATGGCTTTACCATCACCGAATCCCATACTATTAACATCCTGGCAATTATTCTTGACCAAAAACTGAACTGGACTAGCCATATGAATATGGTACAATGGCAGGTCAGAAGCTAGGAATCCTGCAATGAGTAACTCACCACCTGACTCCCCAAAGTCTGTCCACCATGTACAAGGCACAAGGCAGGAGTACAATGGAATACTCCCCACTTGCCTGGATGGGTGCAGCTCCAACAACACTCGAAGTTTCACACCATTCAGGACAAAGCAGCCTGCTTGATTGGCACTACATTCACAAGCATCCATTCCCTCCACCATGAACACTCCGTAATAGCAGTGTGTACTATCCTCAAGGTGCACTACAGAAATTCGTGAAGGTTCCTTATTGAGAACCTTCCAATCCCATGACCACTTCCATTTTAAGGAAAAGTGCTGCAGGTACATGGCCACTTGCTCATTCCACTCCAAAGTCGCTCATCGTCCTGATCTGGAAATATATCACCATTCCTTCAATATCACTGAAACTCTCACTAATGGCATTGTAGATGTACCTACACTAAATGAACTGCAACCGTTCAAGAAGTCAGTTCATCACCATCTGGAGGGCAACTAGGGCTGGGCAATAATTGCGGGCCAGTCACTGCTGCCCACATACAATGAATGAACACAAGAAGTCATCTTGAAAATAAGCATAATCATCTTGTGCTCATGAAACTCTCAAAGTATCCATGCAAAACCTCTTTAAAAACATAATCCTATTAACTAGCCAAAACTGACTGTCAAAACAGACCTTTCGATCCTCCTGACAGTTGTCTCAACAGTTCTGTTTCATTGAATCTGTTAGTGATTTGGAGCTCTGTCAAATATTCACATTTGGATTTCATTGCACAACTTTGTTAACAAAGCCATCAGAACTGAATACATTGTAACTTTTGAAGTAGTGGAAGATTTCTGTTGCACTCGATCAAAGGCTAAATGATAAGCTGGGCTGGTCAAAGAAACTGATGAAGGGCTTTTGCCCGAAACGTCAATTCTCTTGCTCCTCGGATGCTGCCTGATCTGCTGTGCTTTTCCAGAACCACACTCTTGACTTTAATCTCCAGCATTTGCAGTCCTCACTTTCACCTGGTCAAAGAAACTGACCATCCATCCCATTGCTTTGAAGTATCAACACATGGCTAGGCTGATGTTTAAAAAATTGCAGTTATCTGCTCAACAGCTTTTCCAAAAGTTCAGTGGTTAGCTGGGGCTGTCAGGCAAAGAAAAAATTAAGCTACAGGATAGCTGTAGAAGAGCACTTTATATACTGTGTGCAGAATTATCATATATCTGAACGTAGTTTTCAGAACTGTCTTTCCCATCTTCTTGTAGTTATACTGATCCAGGAGAGTGAGGAGTGCTGAATTATACTTACTGTAGCAATCTATCTCTCATCATTTGCAAGTGTTCTTGCCAGATTATATTCATCAGCACCAAAGATATGAATTATGCTTTGGATATTTGTGGTCACAGTAATATGCCGAGTTTCAGAATCATTTTGGGTAATATATTTTTAAAAATTTAATTCAGTGAATGAGGGTTTACTGGCTGCCCCAGAATTTATTCCTATCTCTTCTCTGGAGATTATTGCTATTATTAGGTTAGTTCATTTCCTTGGATCAATTTTTAAAAATCCAATAATTAGTGTGGTAAAGGTGTCGGTCTCTTTTACGACTTGCTGGCACATTTCTTTGTGCAATGTATATTGGTGTTACTTTAACAAGAATTGTCATATTCCTTCCAACTTGGCATGTTTCATTTGAAGAATCTTCTATTTAACTGGACTATCATTGCTTTTGCTACTTTTGTCCTTTCATGTTTTAAAATGGGATATGCTGTTGTGTGAGAATATCACTTCAATACATATACCATGCAAGATCCTCATCGGTGACATCTGAAGTACTGCTCTGATTGGTTTTGTTTCCTTCACCCTGTTGCAATCATTTCTTTTTACAATCCTGAACTACCTGGAAGTTTAAGCTCAAACCCCTTTAATCTAGATCCCAAAACTCAAAGACTATTGGTTTGCAGTTGTTGTGTGCCACTGTAATGCTGTCTGCATCCAAAAATAAACAACCCCAATTTACATTTGATGCGGATGCCAAAGTAGAAAGAAAAAAGATTATTTCTGATTCCAGCTTTTAAGTATTACTGACTCATTATTACTAACTCCTCAGCTTAAGGCTCTGCTTTAAGGTCCTATCCAGATTCCAGATGAGATTAGGTGATGCTGTTGAAGGGTTATCCACTTGCATTTTCTTTCTCATCTATCTTATTTTTCTTACAGCCAGAAGTACATTCAATTGTTATGCAGTAATAAGCAAGTGCCAAGATGCAGCCCTTAATGAGTTTGATGACAGTTATATAAAATATTCAGCTGCATCAAGTGAAATGATTTACTTGTAATGAATGCACTTCAGGTTATAACTGAAGGTACATTTCCAGAAGAAGACTCAGAATACAAAGTGAACCTTTGTGTAATGCACATTGATAAAAGAGTTGAAATTGTGAGGAAAAGGTAATTTTAAATGCCAGATATACTTAATATCCTGCAATAATGGCAAGTAATTATGGCATCACCTGTCTTTGCTGACCTGGTAAGATTATTAATTTTTTTTCTGCATCTGCTTCTCGGTCCGTTGGCTGAAGGATGTTTACCAGCTTCTATCAAACATTTGCCCCCCCCTTCCTGTGGTATTTTAATCACGTTCTTATATTTGGTCCTTCAATGATTCTACCCAAGAAAGGGATGACTGTCTTTTTGCCCTCCTTGTACAGATGTTCATTCTTTCAGAATTAGCTTGATGACATGCTAATCAGTAAATTACCATAGCTGTCCCAAAGTTCTACTGGAGTCCTTCACATTTACAGCAATGCTGGATCTTCCAGCTACTAAAGTTGAGCTGACAACTATTCCCCAAGCTCAGTCACAACATTGTAACATAGCTGCTCTCTCAAATATTTCCATGTTCATAATCATCATATTCCAAGTTGGACAGGTATTTTTGGACACTGTCTCCATTCCAGGCAAGCCTATCTCAAACAGAGAATCTATGCTATTATATGAATAGAGAAAACAATGGCAGTGACACACATTTGAATGGCACCATCAAATAGGAGATGATCACAGGGCACCTAGGAACAAGATATGCTCTAAGTTATTCAGACCAAATATGGTTCCGGACCCTTATGTCAGAATACTGCCCTTTGAGGAACACAGTCACCTAGCGCTGTTTTATCTCAAATGGACAAAGAATGGCTAGAGGGTGGGTTCATTGATCAATCAAGGATGATGGCTGGGATCTCTATACTGAAGGGCCAATAGGAGGAGCTGCACCTGGCAGGAGCTACAGCCTTCCATTAATGGTAGGGATGTGATACTTCCACCTTACAACATTTAAAGCATGCCACAGAAGCTGGCCAACACGGAGGGAAAAGGCCTGGACAGGGTGACTCGTGGTTACATCTGCGGCTGGACAGGCTGGCTGCCAATGCTGTTGTGGAGGGGGCGGGGGCTACAGGCTGACTGGAAGATTTCAGTCACCTTCTGTAAATTGTAATTGTTTTCAATTGTCATTTAGTTATAATAGATAGTTAATTTCATTAAGTAGCTACTTAACTACTATAACTGGCTACCTGCCACTTGCAAGTCAATAGCCCTTCTGTTCTGGATGCCTCTTGCAGGATAATGTTGTGAGGATATGATGGTGCTGGAAAGTATGCTTGCCAGCCAGCTGGACAAAGTTGTGTCCAGTTATTTCCATGCTTATCCTTGTGTGGGAGCCAACATTTTCCCTCCAGCCTTAATTGTTGAATTGATTTGAAGCATTAATGAATGTGCACTCTCTCTAGATTCATTATGTTAGAGCCATTTTCCTAAAGCACATGATAGTGTTGTCTGCTCATTTGTTTGATGTAATCCTGCCAACTGCAACAGCATTTTATTACTTGTTATAATTTGTTTCAATAGATTAGATGACAAATTATTTATCCTGAATTCTCATTATTCATTCAAATATTTGATAACTTGTTCATTCAATGTACATTGGTCTTGAAGGGCTTGCTTTTCGGAGAATGATTAGCCATAGGTAATGGTGATAGAAAATACAAAATAATAGTTTTATGCAAAAGTAATGCCAGAATGTTGAAACCTGAAAGGGATTTTGCCATTAAGATTGAAAGTAAGGATGTGTTTTACTGTTTCCATTTCCATTATTTATGATCTATACAATACAATTGTCAAGCTTAGTAGCCATTCTGCCGAAATATTGGTTAGATTTATTTTGTGTCCCTGCTTTAGGCCAGTGATCATATTTCCATGCACGCTTGCAATGCTGGTTTCTGGAAAATTAATCATGTGATTTATGGGGCCAGCAGCAAAGACTCTAAAATGTAAATGTGGGAATAAAAAATCTTGAAAAATTCATGTCTGTGCAGGAGCTTCTGACACAATTTTCTTCTGTGCTCGGCCGAGTCCATTAAATAAGGTTTTTGGTGATAAAGTTCAATGGTAATCACAGGTGGAAGTGGGATAAAAAAAATCAAATGTTGCTGCAGGACACAAAAAGAGGAGCTTCCTAAAGTGACTCTGTATGAATCCCTGGTGGATTGAAAACATTCAGCAAGGAGTTCCCAGATCATCCATCAGAAAAAAATGAAAAGGGTTAAAAAGACTGTGTTGTATCTGCTGTGGATCTTCTGATACTAACTTGTACTGAATCATACTTTTGAGCTCTAGCACAGAGATGTGTTTATTTATCTTTCAGCTTGATTGTTTTTCTCTCTCAGCCCAGCTGACAAGATTGCATCCTTTCCGTTTTGTCAATGCTGAAGGAACCCATATCAAATGCCACTCTATATTGTTACTGTCAGTATTAATCCTTTTGCTTTATGCTTCTATTACAATAATGGAGGGAGAACAGTGACACAGATTTGTTCATCTTTTGTACTGTCCTAGTCTCTCATTTAGTTCCATGTTGTAACATGAGGTAGTGATGCTGCATCAGGATTTGCTTTAGGTCAGATTGTCATGTTTAATAGCTTTGACAGTGTATGTAGTTGGTGCTGTTTCAGATTGTATTCATTTTTCTCTCACTATTTATTTTCTTTATCAGGCTGTTTAATCAGTTAAAAATACTCTAGGTGTTATCTGAAGAGGAGTGGAAGCTAAATTTGGAGTCACAGAGATGTACAGCATGGAAACAGACCCTTCAGTCCAATCTGTCCATGCCAACCAGATAAATGGGCACAGGGATCATGACAAATGTTTCCTCTAAACTGTGCCAGTATCTGAGCTGCACTAAGTTGCGAATATGCCAAATTGGCGACACACATACAATTCACAAACAAATTTCCCATTATTACGCACCATGAGTAGATATGGTTTAGTTTTAAAGGGACTGTGCACTGCAACAAGCTGAGCACAGGCAACAGACAGAAATGAGGGAAGACATTGATGAAGATAAATACAACATGGACAGCAGGCCATCTTGGTGTTGCCTGTTCATCTCGATATGTCAGCATCCAACCAGTGTTAACAGTGCTGCTGACTGACTGGATATTTTAGCAGGAGCTATGCATTGAGTTGTGTCATCAGATACAAAGAAGAGTTGGACAGAATGTAGCAGGAATTCTGAATGCTGTGCTGAGCACTGACCCTCATAATTTGCGTGTAGCCTTGCAATTAGATGTGTAATGCGTGTGAGCTTGCAACTTAATCAGATTGTCATCTGTTGGTTTGGAAGTGAATAATGAGGGAAGAAAAATGAAGAAAGTGAAATTGCAATCAGTGAGATTGTAGGTTTGTGTTAAATATTTGAAAACCAAATATGCTGAAAAGAAAAAAATAGTGGTTTTAAATAAAATTAATAGAAATTTGATTGGCACTTTGAGTTTAAAATCCTTGTATCGGTCTCTTATAACTGATAATATTAAATTTAATGAGCCCACAGTGCGATAGGTTGGTGATAATATATGACAGGGTGTGATTTTTAAAAGCAAAATATTCTGTTTCCAACATGCTTTAAAGTACTAATAAATTCTGTTTTACGGATAAGTGGGAGCATAACAAAGAGTGTGGGTCGAACAACAAAAGGACGTGCTTTTAGGCAAGTCTAATTCTAGAGTGAATTATACAATGAATGGAAGAGCCTTGGGAAAAGTTGATGGGCAGAGAGATCTGGGAGTGCAGGTCCATTGTACCCTGAAGGTTGCTGTACAGGTGGATAGAGTGGTCAAGAAGGCATATAGTATGCTTGCCTTCATTGGACATGGTATTGAGTATAAGAGCTGGCAAGTTATGTTAAAATTGTACAAGACATTGGTTCGGCCGCATTTAGAATACTGTGTACAGTTCTGGTCACCACATTACCAAAAGGATGTGGACACTTTGGAGAAGGTGCAGAGAAGGTTTACGAGCATGTTGCCTGGTATGGAAGGTGCTAGCTATGAAGAGAGGTTGAGTAGGTTAGGTTTATTTCATTAGAAAAAGGGAGATTGAGGGGGGATCTGATTGAGGCTTATAAAATCATGAAGGGTATAGACAGGGTGGATAGAGACAAGCTTTTTCCCAGGGTGAAGGATTCAATAACGAGAGGTCACGGTTTCAAGGTGAGGGGTGGAAAGTTTAAGGGGGATACACGTGGCAAGTACTTCACACAGAGGGTGGTGGGTGTTTGGAACGCGTTGCCAGCAGAGGTGGTAGAGGCAGGCACGGTAGATTCATTTAAGATGTGTCTGGACAGATGCATGAGTAGTTGGGGAGCAGAGGGTTACAAATGCCTAGGTATTGACTGACAGGTTTAGACAGTACATTTGGATCGGCTCAGGCTTGAAGGGCTGAAGGGCCTGTTCCTGGTCTGTAAATTTTCTTCGTTCTTTGTTCTAATAAGAGCATACCAAGGCACAATGATTAAAGGACATCAGGCAGTAAGTTCCTTATTTACTGCTGAACAGTATTGTACAGCAACTTGTTGCTGAAAATGTTATGTTTCTTTGTTAGGATTGGGAGTTTCCACAATTTATGGAAAATTTGGAAATCAATCTACCTGGTCTTCCAACCTCACATATTCACCTAAGACTGCCTCGTTTCCAGAAGATATTCAAGGAAGAATACCTCATTTGTATAACAGGTAAGAAAGCTTAATTTGGACGTAGTATTTCTAATGGACAAGTTATAGTAAGGGAAGATGCATAACTTTCCAGTGAAGAATGGAGAACGTGCCCCTTGATCCAAATTGACTTGACCCTGCTAACCTTATTTCACCTAATACTGTACTTATTTCTCACTGTTTGTAACACCATGGAAGTTGATGAGTACTCGTAGAATAGAATCCCTACAGTTTGGAAGTGGGCACTTTGACCCAACAAGTCCACACCAACCCTCCAAAGAGCATCCCACCCAGACCCATTCCCCCACCCTATTACTCTGCATTTACCCCTGACTAATGCACCTATCCTACACTTCCCTGAACACTGGGCAATTTACCATTGCCAATTTTCCTAACCTGCACATCTTTGGATTAGCAATTTTTGAGAAGATTTGTAGCTCAGGTTGATGATAAGTCTGTAAGTTAGCTCACTGAGCTTGAAGGTTTGTTTTCAGATATTTTGTCACCATATTAGGTAACATCATCAGTGAGAGTCTCTGGTGAAGCGCTAGTGGTATTTCCCAGCTCTCTCTTTATCGGTCTTGGTTTCTTAAGGTGGGTGATGTCATTTCCGGTCCTGTTTTTCAAGGGAAGGTAGATAGGATCTAAGTGGCTGTGTTTATTGATGGAGTTCTGGTTGGAATGGCTAGAAAAAAGAAAGGAAATAACATCCCCCACCTTAAAAAACCAAGATGTATAAATAAAGAGGCGGGAGATACCACCAGTGCTTCACCGGAGACTCTCACTGATGATGTTACCTCGTCATGGTGACGAAACGTTTGAAAACAAACCTTCAAGCTCAGCGGGCTAACTTACAGACTTAACATCTTTGGATTATGGGAGAAAACCAGAGCACCCGGAGGAAATCCACACAGACACGAGGAGAATGTGTGCAAACTCCACACAGTCGTCCGAGCGTGGAATCGAGCCCAGGTCCCTGGCGTGGTGAGGCAGCAATGCTAACCACTGGACAATCACAGATTAAATGTTAAAAGTATTTCTATTGCTGTTTGCCATCTTTTATATCTAATAGTATTTGCCTGGTGTTTAAAGTTCTCCAAAGATCAATAATTTTCGAAGTAATTGGGAGCTTGCAAAATCATACATGATTTTGTTTAAAATCTGCATAAGCTTTAATAAATAAAAGCAAAACTCTGTATGCTGCACATCTGAAATAAAGGCAGAAAATTCTGGGAATAGTCAGATCTGGAAGCATCTTTTGAGAGAAACAATAAAATTTTCACGTTGATGATCTTTCATCAGTATTCTTTTCAATTTTTGATACGCATACATATTTTATGCAAAGCCCATAAACCCACACTCTTCAGTGTTAAATTAACACCTTTGATCCCTCCCTGGAGTTGTGCACTGCACAACCATTTGCATCTGCAATGGCCAGCCTGATGTACCCTCTTGAGAAGGGAACTTCTTTTGGGTATCCTGACCAGGTATTATCTAAGGTTAAAGTGAGGTCTGCAGATGCTGGAGATCAGAGCTGGAAATGTGTTGCTGGAAAAGCGCAGCAGGTCAGGCAGCATCCAGGGAACAGGAGAATCGACGTTTCGGGCATAAGCCCTTCTTCAGGAATGGGGAAAGTTTGTCCAGCAGGCTAAGTTAAAAGGTAGGGAGGAGGGACTTGGGGGAGGGGCGTCGGAAATGTGATAGGTGGAAAGAGGTCAAGGTGAGGGTGATAGGTCAGACTGGGGTGGGGGCGGAGAGGTCGGGAAGAAGATCTCAGGTTAGGAAGGCGGTGCTGAATTTGATAGATTTCACTGAGACAGGGTGGGGGGAGGGGAAATGAGGAAACTGGTGAAATCCGAGTTCATCCCTTGTGGTTGGAGGGTTCCTAGCCGGAAGATGAGGCGTTCTTCCTCCAACCGTCGTTTTGTTGTGGTCTGACGATGGAGGAGTCCAAAGATCTGCATATCCTTGGTGGAGTGGGAGGGGGAATTGAAATGTTGAGCTACAGGGTGGTTGGGTTGGTTGGTCCGGGTGTCCCAGAGGTGTTCTCTGAAACGCTCCGCAAGTAGCCGGCCTGTCTCCCCAATATAGAGGAGGCCACATCGGGTGCAGAGGATGCAATAGATGATATGTGTGGAGGTGCAGGTGAATCTGTGACGGATATGGAAGTTTCCTTTGGGGCCTTGGAGGGAGGTGAGGGGGGAGGTGTGGGCGCAAGTCTTGCACCTCCTGCGGTTGCAGGGGAAGGTGCCGGGAGTGGAGGTTGGGTTGGTGGGGGGTGTGGATCTGACGAGGGAGTCACGGAGGGAGTGGTCTTTACGGAATGCTGATAGTGAGGACCAGTGGGGTTCTGTCCTGCTACCTGGACTACACCTCCTCCCATCCTGCCCCCTGTAAAAACGCCATCCCATTCTCCCAATTCCTTCGACTCCGCCGCATCTGCTCCCAGGAGGACCAGTTCCAAAAACGCACATCCCAGGTGGCCTCCTTCTTCAAGGACCGCAATTTCCCCCCTGACGTGGTCGACGATGCCCTCCACCGCATCTCTTCCACTTCCCGCTCCTCCGCCCTTGAACCCCGCCCCTCCAACCGCCCCTCCCCCAAGTCCCTCCTCCCTACCTTTTATCTTAGCCTGCTGGACAAACGTTCCCCATTCCTGAAGAAGGGCTTATGCCCGAAACGTCGATTCTCCTGTTCCCTGGATGCTGCCTGACCTGCTGAGCTTTTCCAGCAACACATTTCCAGCTATTATCTAAGGTTGGTCAGCCTACTGATTTATGTGATGTCTCTTATCCTACTTTGGACTGTGTAGTCCATTCAACAAATTTTTACAGCACTCGCTAACGTGAAATGTTCAGTTGTAAGAGGAGAACGGCACAAAGCATGACTTAAAAGTGCCAGGCATCCAACTTGAAGGTTTGGTAAATTTGAAAAGCCTCTGCTATTGCCAGGTGTTTGAACATACTCTGGAATGTTTTTAAATGCACTGTGGTGAGTTACTGGATTTGGCACAGAGTGTGCTATATATTCACAGGCAGAGGAAAGTACTCAGTGACTTGTCCACAGAAAGACTGCAACAGAGCTGCAGTGCTTCTGGATTTGCAGCACAAAAGGCTGATGGAGTAGAAGGTACAATGCCAATGGTGACTTGCAACTGGATTGTTGACAATGACAGGAATTTGAGAAGAAAGTGAGGTCTGCAGATGCTGGAGATCAAAGTTGAAACTTTATTGCTGGAACAGCACAGCAGGTCAGGCAGCATCCAGGGAACAGGAGAATCGATGTTTCGGGCACAGGCCCTTCTTCAGGAATGACAGGAATTTGTCTGGCAGATCTACTAATGTACGCAGCATCTTTGTGTGCATACAGACTGGTACGTGGTGGATAGGAGATGCCTTGAGAAAATATATTCACAGATCTTGACTATCAGTATAAGGTTACCAAGTCCTGATATCAGGAATTGACCACCCTGATTAGCTTCTCCCAATCTCTGAGTGTTGTCTTTGAATTCCCTCAGACCTCTGCAGAGCCCACTGCCTTTCCTCCACCACCACCAAGGACTCCAGATTCATACCTGCAATCCTGGAGCCCCTTTCCTTCAATTTCCTTGATGTCACTATAGAGATTTATAACAGTGATATTCAATGGCAGCTTTCCACAATTCATTGCAGCTTCTATGAAGGGGAACTGACTTCCTTTAAGAGCAGCAGGTTCACTACAGTAGTTCAAGGAGGCAGTTGACCACCACTAGAATGGGCATTAATACTGGCCAGCAAGCAACGCCCACATCCCACAAATGAATTTTAAAAAAAGATGAGCTATGTTATCAGCTCAGTGCTGTATTACAACCTACTGAGTGCTGCGGTAGCTAGCCAAACAGCCCAATGCAATTGCCAGTGAAATGAGCAGCATTGAGTTTACATGT
This sequence comes from Chiloscyllium plagiosum, assembly GCF_037043375.1. Classification (NCBI taxonomy): domain Eukaryota; kingdom Metazoa; phylum Chordata; class Chondrichthyes; order Orectolobiformes; family Hemiscylliidae; genus Chiloscyllium; species Chiloscyllium plagiosum. The sequence continues at coordinate 6,616,634 of NW_028270157.1, forward strand.
TACCTTCCTTCCCCAGAACCAATAGGAGAAGATCATGACTTGCATATCTATGCTAAAAAATGGAGCTTAGCCATTTTTAGCTTGATATATTTTGCTTCAATGAATTGTTTCGCTGCTCAAACTCCTTGTCATAAAAAAACGAGAAGAATTGTCTGTGAATGTTGGAAACAATTTGTGTTTGAGATAGTTTTCCATCTCATACTTACAATATTTATCATGTATATTTACAGGAAAATGGTTTAACTATGGCATCATCTTTCTTGTGTTGGTTTTGGACCTGAACATGTGGAAGAATCAAATATTTTACCAGCCATTTGAATATGGTCAGTACGTGGGACCAGGACAAAAAATCTACACGGTGGGTGATCCAGACACATTGAAAAATTTAAACAAAACAACCCTAAACTGGGAATGGCGATCAACTAATACTGATCCACTCACTAACAGAACCTACGCCCAGAGTGACTTGCTTTTGCACAGTAGATATATAGGTGCTAGACTTGGGATTAAATGCCTTGCTTTTATTCCAAGCATCTTGGCATTTATCTTGTTTGGGTTCTTCATCTGGTTTTTTGGAAGATTTCAAAAAAGTGAATTAATTGGGAGCAAACAAGATAATTTGTACGTAAAGATCAAGAGGAAATCACCATCTGAATTTAGCAAAGATTTAAATGAGTCTGCAGAACATACACACACATCTGGATCTACAAAGGATGAATCGTTGATGGCCACAGGGTCAGAATTGGTAACAGCTACTATACACACAACTACCTCTACTTCTTCTGAAGGCCAGAATACTTTCCTTGAGAATTCACAAAGTAACATCAAGCATGACACAAAGCCAGATGAAGAACACATGTCCACAGTTCTTTCTGATCCATCGACAAAACAGTTACCCGACAAATATATTAATGTTTAAATTTACAAGCACAGGCCTTAAATGGGATTTTACCTTTACATTTTTACATGTTTATAGATCTTTATATATGTGGTGATACAGTCATTTTGACTTGCAAAATTACAGAGCTAGATTTAACATGAAGATGGTGGTTCTGCAGTGAAGCAGCAATCGCTTTTATTTTTAAAGAATGCATAATATTGTGCCTACATCTAGACATTCCTTTATGTCTTGCCTTTTGCAATGGCACGCAATTTATGTCACTGCTGTATTAACGTGTACAGTGATATAGTATCCATCTCTAACACACAGATAAAGTGATAAATACTGAACTAGCTGTGCCTTGAGAAGTTTCATTTTGTACTGTTGTCTCAAGGATTTTTTACAGGGTGTTTGATTTCCAACTTCACAAAATAAAATATTAGCAATTCTTAATGCTCTAAAGAGACCACTTGCAAGGCTGCTGAACTTTTACATGTAATGCTGGGTTCTTCTAAGATTGATTTTGCCACTGCAAGTGCTCCACTTGTGAATGTGATCCTAATGCTTAATTGGTGATGGCGCAGATAATATTGACACCTGAACAGCACATTAGAGAAGCAGTGTTTTTTTTATATAATAATGGTGAATTGGCTGCCTGCCAAAGAAAGCAGTGAAGGTGACAAAGAGGAGACAGTACTGCTGTATTTGGATCACTGTGTACAAAGAGGATATATTTCACAATCAAAATTTGTACTAAAGCACAAACATCTGACCAATTATGTGTGTAAAAATAATAACTACCTACAGATGTCGAATAAATGGTGTAACCCTTTAAACTTATGTTCATTGTTCTTTGCAAGCCCTTATTATGATTTAAAACTGTCGACTATTCTGACACATGACTTCCTTTAAAAATAAGCACAGCTGTGTGCTTAAATGAATGTGCCAGCTGTACCATTCTTGCCAACTTCTGCATGTGATTTCTGTCAAATTCAACAATCGTAAACCAAAAAGCTAAAATGATTATCAGTTTATTTTAAAGAAAAGCAAGAAATGATACCTGAGATTTTATTTGGTAAGACACCAATTTTGCAATCCCTTCATCGTGTAGCAGTCAAATCAGATCTATCTGTTTAAATATCGTAACTGGTTAGCTACAGACAGATTTGAATGAGTTAGTCTAAAAGATGGAATTGTAGGCTAGTAGGAATGTTACTGGATATAAAGTTTGGTGAATTTAATTAATCCTTTCCCACTCTGATTATGAGGAACTCCAACAGTAATATAACAGCACATTTGCTGCTGCAAGTCTTTTATGATCAATGTTTTATTTTGTTTTTTACAATTCATGGAATGTAATTGTCTCTGTCTGGGCCAGCATTTATTTGTTTACCTTGAGAAGGTGGTGGTGAGCTACCTTCTTGAAGAGCTGCAATTTGCTTGCTATAGGTGGACCCACAATGCCATTAAGCGAGGGAGTTTCAGGATGTTGACTAAGTGATCCTGAGTTATATATCAAAGTCAGGATGTTGAGTGGTTTGGAGAGGAATTTTTAGGTGATGATATTTCCATCTATTTGTTGCCTTTGTTCTTCCAAATGGTAGTAACTGTGGGTTTGGAAGGTAGTGTCTAAGTAACTTTGAGGATTTCTGCAGTATATCTTGCAGATGGTTACAAAACTGTGGCTTCTGAGTGTTGGAGATGGAGGACATGGATGCTTGACAATGTGGTGCCAATAAAGTCGGCTGCTTTTTACTTGGATGGTGTCAAGCTTCTGGAAAGTTCTTGGAGCTGCACCAATCAAAGCTAATGGGGAATATTCCACCGCACCCCTGAATTGTGGCTTTTGGAGAGTTGGGAAGGATTTCTAGCCTCTTATCTTGCTCTGCTTTGAAACCACGGTATTCAAAAGGCTACTCTTGTTCTGTTTCTGGTCAGTTCTGGATCAGTGGTGCTGGAAGAGCACAGCAGTTCAGGCAGCATCCAACGAGCAGCGTCAGCGGTAACCCCCAGGATGTTGACAGTTGGGGATTTGGCAATGATACTGATATTGAATGACAAGGGGTGATGAATTGATTCCCTCATTGGGGATGGTCAGTTGTGTAGCACAATTCCAACATGTCACTTGTTAACCCAAGCCTGGCTGTTATCCAAGTCTTATTCCGTTTGGACATGGACTGATTTGGTATTCAAGGAAGCACAAATTGAGTTGAACAGTTTGCAATCATCAGCAAACATTACTACCTCTAACCTTATGATGGTGGCAATGTCATTGATGAAGCACTGCTACCATCACTCTACTGAATATTGAAAGTAAGTCAATGGGGCAGTAGTTGATCAGGTTAAATTTATTTTGCTTTCTGCACAGGACACACTTGGGTGATTTTTCACATTGTCAGGGAGATGCCAGTGCTATAGCTTAAGCAGGGGAATGGAAAAATCTGGACCACACATCTCCAGTACTATTGAATGTTGTCAAGGCCCATTGGAGCACCACAATGGCTCAGTGGTTAGCACTGCTGCCTCACAATGCCAGGGACCCAGGTTCAATGCCAGCCTGGGGCAACTGTCTGTGTGGAGTTTGCACATTCTCCTTGTGTCTGTGTGGGTTTCCTCCCACAATCCAAAGATGTGCAGGTTAGGTGACTTGGCCGTGCTAAATTGCCCGTAGTGTTCAGGGCTGTATTAGCTGGGAGTGAATGTAGAGTAATAGGGCAGGGGATGCTGTTCAGAGGGTCGGTGTGGACTTGTTGAGCCGAAGAGCCTGTTTTCACACAATATGGATTCTATGACTTTGCAATATTCAATTCCTTCAGCTGTTTCTTGATATTACAGGGAGAGCATTGAACTGGCTGAAGATAAAGAGAGCAGTTTTCCTTTCCTAAAAAAAATTTCTGGATCGCATAAAGTTTTACAATAATTGACAATTCATGGTCATCATCAGACTTTTAATTCTGGAGTTTTAAAAAATTCAAAATTCATTTGCCACAGTGGGAGTAAACTCTAGGTCTCAGAATATTACCTGGATTTCTGGATTGCTAGCATTATGACCATACCACAAGTCAATCACTTCCATTAGCCCATGTTCTAATTTTATCCAAATCTCTAATTGTGATTACTGGTTTAGATTTTCCAGTCCTTGCTTGCATTTTTACTGAGCAGAAAATTATGATTGAAATTGGTTTGACAACTTTAACCAAAGTGACATACCTCAATTTATAAGTTGAGATTGAAAGTGAAAAGCCTGTCTAGTTTTGTAGTGCCATGTGACGTAACACATCAAAGCCACATTGGAAATATTAAGGAATTTCATGCCTCTCCAGAGTATAATAGCCTAGACTTTAATTCAATAACTTTAAAGAAATGTAAAATGATCTCGAACGTTGAGTTTTTAAAACATCGGCTATTCACAAATAGATTTAGAATTCAGCTGAATGATGATGGTAGTGAAAAGAGATCCAGTTTGGCAGCAACTTAGGGTAAGGGTATAAATAAATATTGATATTTGAACAAATATAACTACCAGTAAATTTTCTTATCTGATAAATACATGGTAGCCTCAATTGTTATACTTTACCGCACAGAAGGAAAACATTTGGCCCATTAAAACAAAGCCAGTTAAATAAAAGAGCATTATACTGAGTGTAATTTCCCTTGCTCAATTGTGATAAGGAAAATAATGATATGCAATCTTCTGTGAATTTAAGTCTGATGTGGTCTTGTAACTGTTGATAAAGTCAGTGTAATGTAGCTGCAGCAAGCAATTATCTTATTTTTATCTGAAGCTCTTGAATATTGCAATGTGGATCCATTGTTTATTTGTTCTTTTAATTACATGCACAGGCATAATTAACCTGTTTATTATTTCCATAGTTTTGTAACTTTGAGTCTAAATTAATGATTGCTTCCTTTTTTTTACAAGGTTTTTAATCAAGTTAAAGGTGCTGCACAAAACAGAAGCTCAAAGCGAATCCCATAAAATTAGGTAATCATAGGCTGCTTTGGTTCGCAAATCACCCAAATTAATTTGAATGCACCTAGTTTTTGTGCACAGCTTTGAGCAGCACAGTGAGAAAGGAATGTCATCAGTCTCGCAGTTAGCAATGCGTGCATCTCACTGGAGAGCTTTGCTGTTAGCAATGTCACAAGCAATCTTTATCAATTTTACAAGTGAGAGGACTTGTGACAAACTGCAATCTACAGGCTTAATCCTTACTAGGCTGGTGATATCTAACCTGGTTTATCACATCAGTACCTTTTCTTATTTCACTGTTAGCAACTACTGAAATGCTGTCTAACTTAAGAGTCAATTTTCAAAGGCACAGGCTATTTCCTCAGGAGCGCACTCTCCGTGAACTGTATTCCTGCTTCACTGTTTCGTAATTATATCCACCTTTTGAAAAATATTCAACATTTTGTTGATTTTTTTTTGTAGTTGGCTGCAGTCATTATGTTGGAAGTCATTTAATTTTCAATGATTGTTGTACAGTTGCATTTGTTACTACTATTAATATCATTTTACTATTTGATTAAATAGAAGTATAAGCCACCACCTGGTTACAAGTCTGATGTGCTATTTATAGTAAGAATGAATCTAACTACAATGTAAATCAATATAAGATAATATTTACCTTATTAAAACACCTTTTATAATTATCAGCCTGACAAAAATAATGCTGATAAATACTTTTATTGCATAACCAACCTTGAAATACTGTCTATTGAATCATATCAGCATTTTGATATAATTCTTTACCTCTGAGACAGAAGATTGTTGATACAAGTTGTACACCATAAGTACACATGCTTAGAATCACCACTTTACATACGCTGGACTTGCATGAGAATTATAACTGAGTGGATTGGGAAGTTCTTTAGGAGCCTTTTCCCTTTTCCCCACTATTTCCAGTATTTTCTGCTGGAAACTGACTTTGTGTACATTCTAGAATTGTACAACTAGGGATGGAAGTATTATAAATAGATGAAAATAAGGGGATACATCATTTAATGTAACCACAAGACAGTGATCAGAAGTCAATAATGTAAGTGTTATTGACATCCTAATCCAGGAAGCAGTTATTCTATAGTTGGAATCTTTTAAGCTGATTAGGCACTGTCAACATTATTTTCCAAAATGTAGGCTATGGCTATTAAATATTATTGAAATCCTGTGTTAGAAGAAAGTGTTATGCCATTTGACATGAATTTTCAGAACGTGTTTTATCAGAATCAACAGGGGTGCAAGCTAAACTTTAAGTGCATGGAATGGGAACAGGAGCTGAACATAAACCAAGAATCTCAATGTTTTGGGCTACTTCTGCAATCAACAAACAAGGAAGTAAAATGACTTTCAGCTCAGTGTAGGATTCATTGTGCTGGACTAAGACAAGGTTTTGTCTCAGCAGTAAGGTGATGATGAAATATGTGAAATTCAGTCATTGGTGTCTTGATGGTCCATACAAAGTTAATCTGGTCACTTGTTCTTACAGCTGTAAAATTATTCTGAAGGGTGTTTGAAGTAAATGTAATACTGAAGCTCAAGGGGCTCATATAATCATGGTAATGCAATGATTGTGATTGAGAAGAATTGCATACATTTGCTCTCTCTAATTTGATGTCACCTTGATATATCATTGATATTTTGATTTAACGATAGTCTGCATGGAATGTAGATTTCAAAGGTAGAATTAACATAAAAGTCGTCAGTGAACTACTGTTTGTTATACACTAACTGGACTGTAGAGTATGGTGTAACAATACTTATACCAGATTGTGGTGTGTGGTATGTGGTGTACCTGAGCACTCAGATTACATCATGTAATATGAGTTCAATAAAAGCCATGTACTCTTACTGGAATTGTGAAGTGTGCTGTCTTAAGGAAGAACTGAATTGCAGTGATTTGTATGCACTCCAGTGTTTGAAGAAACAAATTGGAACAAGAAAGTAGGTAAACATATGGAAATTGGAGGCACCCCTATGACATTTATAGCTGAGTGGTTGGGAGGATTTGAGAGTTGGGAAAAAGTGACATTCCAGATTTTATGGCATGAGGCAAGTTGTGTGCTCCAAATTTAGGAATTGGAAACCCAGCTTTTCACTCTATTCCCAAAGCTTTTTATACAAAACCAAATACATTCAACCTTTCAGATGATAGAGGTTGTAGAGCTGATAGGATTAATATCTTATTTCTGTTCTATTGCTTTGTCCCTCCCATCCTTTACACACAATATTGCTGCTGTTCTATATTTTCATTTGCTGAAGCATTTCAAAAGATTCCTGGGAGATATAATCAATGGCTGCTGTATTTTCTACATCATAATCGCTTCTTCAAAGTAATTCCCATATATGAAATGATGGAAATATTTGAGAGATGTGATCTTCCACATTACAATAATCACTATACTTCAGAGTACATTGTCCTATGTGAAGCACCTTGAACTATTAGTGACTCTAATAGAATTCTATATTAATAAAACTATGAGATTGTAATATTTCTTTGAGAATTTTTCCTATTAAAATGTTGTGAAACAATATTAAGCAAAGGCTAAAAGTCTTACTCATCACTAAGAGACACCACTACTGCGTTTAAATGTCTTCCAATGCAGTATTATTTGAAGGTTGCCTGTCAGCACCAGTGACAAGATAACTACCTTCGGAAGCCACAAAAATGCTAATAGACTTTTATGTCCATGAAATGGCTTTTAATGATTTCAGTATCTCAGCATAATGTACTTATATCTCTGGTAATGTCGGAGATTTATTCCCTTTTTTGGAAAATCAAAGCACGAAATGAATTCAATTTTGACATTTATTGATGAACTTTACACAGCACTATTCTATTGGTTGCTTTCAAAATCATAGATGGGATGAGCAAACTAACTTGGTTAATTAAAGTGACTTCCTAATGCTTATGACAGATTTGGGTTCAAATCCTGTCCCGCTTGTATTTTTCAATCTCTTACATAGAGTCATAGAGATGTACAGCACGGAAACAGACCCTTCGATCCAACTCGTCCTTGCTGAATAGATATCCCAACCTAATCCAGTCCCATTTGTCAACATTTGGCCCATATCCCTTTAAATCCTTCCTATTCATATACCTATCCAGATGCCTTTTAAATTTTACAAATATACCAGCCTCCACCACTTCCTCTGGTAGCTCATTCCATACACACACCACCCTCTGCATGAAAATGTTGCCCCTTAGGTCCCTTTTATATCTTTCCCCTCTCACCCTAAACGTATGCCCTCTAGGTCTGGACACCCCCACCCCAGGGAAAATACTTTGCCTATTTGCTCTTCATGACTTTATAAACCTCTATGAGGGCACCCCTCAGCCTCTGATGGTCCAGGGAAAACAGCCCCAGCCTGTTCAGCTCTCCCTATAGCTCAAATCCTCCAACCCCAGCAACATCCTTGTAAATCTTTTCTGAACCCTTTCAAGTTTCACAACATCTTTCTGATAGGAAGGAGACCAGAATTGCATGTAATATTCCAAAAGTGGCCTAACTGATGTCCTGTACAACCACAACATGACCTCCCAACTCCTATACTCAGTGCTCTAACCAATAAAGGAAAGCATTCTAAACACCTTCTTCACTGTCCTATCTACCTGTGACTCCACTTTCAAGGAGCTATGAACCTGCACTCTAAGGTCTCTTTGTTCAGCAACACTCCCAGGACCTTACCATTAAGTGGATAAGTCTGCTATGATTTGCTTTCCCAAAATCAATGTTCAACACAATGTATAACTCGTTTTGTATGATGTGCATGGGGAATGGATGTGTGAATTAAAATTCCCAACTTCTTGTTGGAACGTACTGTTGATGGCTGCAAGAACCAGGTGGATTCTTTTATAAATGTAAAAAAGAAATGTTTTAAAGCCCTGGAGTGAAGGAACACTTCAGGATTCTTTTCACAAAAGTAAACTGATGGAAGAGTTCTCATCAGGACATGTGTACTGACAGCATTTAATAAATATGCAGAAGAGCCTCTGAGGAATGACATGATCCAAATATGACATAAGTAGTCATGTGAGAGATATTCTGTGAGAAAAGGTTGGAACTACAGCAGTTTAGGGCAGAGATGCTAGCTGCTAGATCACTATGTATGTTGTCTTAATAAATAGTTTGAAAACAAACATTGAGGTCAAGCCTCAATCTTGGTAGGTAGAATAGAATGTGGGTAAATGTGGGGTTACATGCTTTGGCAGGAAGAAGAACTGTATTATTTAAATGAGGAAAGACTACAGAAAGCTACACCACACAAGGGATTTGGGAGTTAGTGTTGAAAGGTTTTTGCATGTTTGCCGTCATTGGTCAGAAAACAGAGTACAGGAGTTGGGATGTCAGATTGCGGCTATATAGGACATTGGTGAGGCCATTTTTAGAATACTGCGTGCTGTTATTGTTGCCTGCTGTAGGAAAAATGTTGTTAAACTTGACAGCGTGCAGTAAAAGCCAAGATTAGAGTGGTGCTGGAAAAGCACAGCAGGTCAGGCAGCATCTGAGAAGCAGGAGAATCGACGTTTCAGGCAGGAATGAGGCTGGGAGCCTCAGAGGTGGAGAGATAAATGGCAGGGGGGTGGGGTTGGGGCTAGGGGAAGGTAGCTGAGAGTGCAATAGGTGGATGGAGATGGGAGTGAAGGTGATAGGTTGGAGAGGAGTGTGGAGTAGATAGGTGGGAAGGAAGATTGACAGGTGGGACAGGTCATGAGGATGGTGCTGAGCTGGGAGGTTGGAACTGGGGTGGGGTGGGGGGAAATGAGGAAACTGGTGAAATCCACATTGATGCTCTGGGGTTGGAGGGTCCCGAAGCAGAAGATGAGGCGTTCTTCCTCCAAGCGTTGGGTGGTGAGGGAGTGGCGGTGGAGGAGGCCCAGGACTTGCATGTCCTCGACAGAGGGGGAGGGGGAGCTGAAATGTTCGGCCACAGGGCGGTGGGGTTGATTGGTGCGGGTGTTTTCTGAAGCATTCTGTGAGAAAACGTTCGGTGTCCCCAATGTAGAAGAGACCGCACCGGGAACAACGGATACAGTAAATGACGTGTCTGGAAGTGCTGGTGAAACATTGGATGTGGAAGGCTCCTTTGGGGCCTTTGTCGGAGGTGAGGGGAGGGTGGGTATTTGGGGGGCATGGACTAGTCGTGGAGGGAACGGTCTTCACGAAAAGCGGATGGGGTGGGGAAGGAAATATATCTCTGGTGGTGGGGATGACGTGCAGTCAAAGGCCTAATATTCAAGCTTCAGGTGGTAGGGAAGGCAAATGGATTGTTTCAAAGGGAATGGGATATACAAATGGTGAGGTTTTGCTAAAACTCTACAAAGCATTAGTCAAATCACAGCTGGAGTATTTTGAACACTTTTTGGCCCCTAATCTAAAGGGATATGTTGGCATTGGAGGCAGTCCAGAGAAAGTTCACTCGGCAGATACAAGGTATGTTGAAAGTGTCTTATGAGGAGAGATTGAATAGGTTGAGCTCATACTAATTGAAGTGTAGAAAAATGAGAGATAATTTTATTGAAAGAGACAAAATTCTTAAGGAACTTTAAGATATGGAAAATTGCTGCTCCAGTGGGAACGTCTCGGACCAGAGGGCATAATCTCAGAATGAGGGTTCACTCGTTTAAGAAAGAGACGTAGAGTCATACAGCATGGAAACAGACCCTTCAGCCCAACCCTACTGTGCTGACCAGAAGTCCCCATCTGACCTAGTCCCATTTGTCAGCATTTAGCCTATATCCCTCTAAACCCTTCCTATTCATAAACCCACCCGCATGCCTTTTAAAAGCTGTAATTGTATCAGCCTCCACCACTTCCTGTGGCAGTTCATTCCATACACACTCCACCCTCTGCATTAAAAAGTTGCCCCTCAGGTCTTTTTCAAATCTTTCCCCTCACCTTAAATCTGTGCCCTCTAGTTTTGGACTCACCCCATCCTAGGAAAGAAGTCTTGCTTATTCATCTTATCCATGCTCCTCATTATTTTATAAACGTCCTTTGCTCCAGGGAAAAAGCCCCAGCCTATTAAGTCTCTCCCTACAACTGAAAGCCTCCAGTCCCAGCAAAATCTTTATAAATCTTCTCTGCACCCACGCAAATTTAACAGCATTCACAGGGCGACTAAAGCTGTATGCAGTATTCTGAAAGTGGCCTCACCAATGTCCTGTACAGCTGCAGTATGACATCCCAACTCCTATACTCAAAGGACTGACCAATGAAGGCAAGTGTGCCAAAAGCCTTCTTCAACACTCTACCTACGACTCCACTTTCAAGGAACTATGCACCTGCACCCCTACGTCCCCCTATTCAACAACACTCCCCAGGACCTAACCATTAACTGTATAAGTCCTGCCCTAGTTACATTTACTAAGATGCAGCACCTTGCATTTATCTAAATTAAACTCCATCTGCAACTCTTTGGACCATTGGCCCATCTGATCAAGGTCCCATTGTACTCTGAGGTAACCTTCTTCAGTGTTCACTACACCACCTATTTTGGTCTAGATTAGAGTGGTGCTGGAAAAGCACAGCAGATCAGGCAGCATCCGAGGAGTAGGAAAATCAGCGTTTCGGGCAAAAGCCCTTCATCAGGACTTTGGCCCAAAACGTCGATTTTCCTACTTCTCGGATGCTGCCTGATCTGCTGTGCTTTTCGAGCACTCCTCTAATCTAGACTCTGATTTTCAGCATCTGTAGTCCTCACTTTTGCCCACCTATTTTGGTGTCATCCACAAACTTACTCACCATACCGATCATATTCGCGTCCACATTATTTATACAAACGATGAAAAACAGTGAAACCAGCAGTGATCCTTGTGACACACCGCTGGTCTCAGGCCTCCAGTCTGAAAAGCAATCCTCTATCAACATCCTCTGGCTTCTAACTTTAAGTCAATTTTGTACCCAATTGGCCTTAATCCAATTTAGAACTTTAACTCTTTGATCAGATCTATTCTTTACCATAACTATTTTACAATTAATAGAATTAAGATCACTTGCCCCAAAGTTCTCTTCCACTGATACTTCCAAACCTGCCCTATTTTATTATAGAAGTTCAAATATTGCTCCTTCTCTAGTAAGTCTATCCACAGATTCAGTAAGAAGGTATTCTTGTATACACTTAACAAGTTCCTCCCCAACTAAGCCCTTAATACTATGACCATCTTAGTCCATGTTTGGAAAGTAAAAATTACAACCCTATTATGCTTACAGATATCAGAGATCTCTTTACATATTTGCTTCCCAATTTCCCACTGACTATTGGAGGGCCTCTCATACAAATCCAACAAGGTCATCATTCCTTTCATATTTCTCAGTTGCACCCATATAACTTTACTGGATATTCTCACAGGAATATCTACCCTGAATACAGATTTAATGTTATCTTTAATCAAAAATACCACTCCTCCTCCTCTCTTGCCTCCCTTTCTAAGCATCTTATTGCATTATTACCACAGAACGTTAAGCTACCAGTCATGTCTGTCTCTGAGCCATGTTTCTGCAAAAACTATGATATTCATGTCCCATGTTCCCACCATGACCTAAGTTTACCTGCCTTACCTGCCGGGCACCTTGCATTGAAGTAAATCCAATTTAATTTATCAGTCTTACCTGGTTCTCTGCCAAGCTCATGCCTACCCTGCTCACTTTACCTACTGTACCAGCCTCAGCCTTTTCTCTCTCCTTCATTTTGGTGTTTAAAGCCTCCTGAATTAGATTAACAAATCATCCTGCAAGGGTATTGGTCCCCTTCCAATTCAAGTGGAATCCATCCTTCTTATACAGGTCATTTTTACCTCTGAAGAGAACTGAATGGTCCAAAAATCTGAATCCCTGCCGCTGCACCAGCTCCTCAGGTACTCATTCATCTACTCTCACTAGCACACAACACCAAGAGTAGTCCAGATATTACTACCCTTGAGCACCTACTTTTTAACTTCCTATCCAGTCCCTTTCTTCTCTCTGCAGAACCTCATCCCTTTCCTTATCTATGTCGTTGGTACCGACGTGTACAATGACCTCCTGCTGGTCACTCTCCCCTTTCAGAATATTCTGCACCCAGTGACCTGTGACCATCTTTGACCCTGGCAGCAGGGAGGCACACACCAACTTGATGCCTCACTGATGGCTGCAGAAATTAATGTCCATGCCCCAGACTAGACAGTCTCCTATTACAATCGATTGCTTGGAACCTGACATACCCCTCATTACAGTAGAGCCAGTTACAGTACCAGAAGCCTGGCTCTCAGTGCTACACTCACCTGAGAGGCCACATATTCCATGTTATAGTATAATTGAATGAGACTGTGTCTGTTGTATTAAACTTTGAAGACATCTCCCTTTCCCCAAGGACAGTTCCCAAAAGAATACCGAGCATTTCAAATTTGCTGGTGACATAGGTAATGAAGTATTTTCCGACTCTGAGCCATACACAGAATAAGTAGGAATCAATGGATTCAGACTTTCTATTTTTGTCTCTCGTATACCAGTCAAGGTAAACTGACTGACTAAAATTAAGAAAAGAAAGTGAAGGTGATTGTGGAATTGGTTGGGAAGAGGTACACAACATTAAATGCACATTGTCTCAGTGTGATTTCACAAGGAGGTAGCTGAAGGAAGCTCTGTCAGCATTACATTAGGAAAATGAGCATGTGATTCAGGAATTGACTTAAAATCTCTTCACAGAACGGGATGAGGCACTCATGCTCCAATTGATTTAAGAAACCTTTAAGAGTATGAGGAAAAAGTGAAGAGGTGCATTGTCCTGAACATTAGCTTTTCCAATTTTGGGATTCATGTGCCAGACCAAGTAATATCTGTTTGTATCTTGTAATATTTGTTTTTGTTTGCAGCATACAGATCCCTGAATGCAAATATATGTAGCTTCTAGCCCTGTAAATGAGTCTCACTGCAAGGCTGATGGATAATCTTAATGTTAGTGTAATTCTTAGCACATTCAGGGATTTAGCAAGTATTGTCCAATAGTGGAATCCCATGTAAATTTGGACACTGTGTTCTGAGTTTATAAGCACAGGCTGGTTGCCTCAGGTGGGTAATCTACCTGTTGTGAACAGCCAAAGTGTTGTGTTATTTGATCCAATTCTCTAGACATTGGGAATTACAGCTGACAAACCCAAGTAATCTGACGTGGAGTCAGCACATGGTAGCCTTAGCCCAGTCCTGAATGTGCATAACGTGTTATTGTATTGTTTATTGTAGCTATTATTGAACCCTACTTCAGCGTCAAGCATGCACTCTGAGTGCTTGCCTTAGTTGCTACTTACAACGTTGCTGATGAGACGATTCTTTTATCACACTGACCTGTGGGAACTTAAACAAAATATTTGGCATGAACTGTTCCCTGGATCATTCCCCATGGCTATACCCTTCCCAGAGTCTATTTGTCAGCCAACCAGGGTCCTCCTTTCCTGCAATATAAATCATTGTTTCATTTGAGATTTGGTATTCTTGAGATTCTGTCCTGATTAGTGCGAGATGAAAAGCTTCAAAAGCAGGTTGCTTTCTTCGGAAAGATTTGTATCTGTCGATGCAATGTTAAGAATACTAGGAATGCAGCTTTGGGTTTTGTGTTGGTCAGGAGTCGCTCACAGGTGACACAACTGTCTAGAAGTGGAGAGAGACTGTGTTGGCTATATGGTGGGAAGATAGGAATTGTGTTACCACCAATGCCTACAAAGCATGCTACTGGGAAGAATTATATTCTATTAAACGATTGCATTAAGCCAGCCCAGATCACTTGAATATAGAGTCACATCTTGTTCGCTGAACTGATCCACGATCTCACTGTGGTACGGATGAATGTTTCAAAGTAAGGGCAGGTGCTCAAATCAGTTCAGAAACTGAATGGTCACACACCACTATACCACCCCCCACCACCATCTGTTGGTGGATGCAGAGGTAAAAACAATGACTGCAGATGCTGGAAACCAGATTCTGGATTAGTGGTGCTGGAAGAGCACAGCAGTTCAGGCAGCATCCAAGTGTGGAGCGTGGAGAGATAAGCTAGAGGAGGGTGGGGGTGGGGAGAAAGTAGCATAGAGTACAATGGGTGAGTGGGGGAGGGGATGAAGGTGATAGGTCAGGGAGGAGAGGGTGGAGTGGATAGGTGGAAAAGGAGATAGGCAGGTAGGACAAGTCCGGACAAGTCATGGGGACAGTGCTGAGCTGGAAGTTTGGAACTAGGGTGAGATGGGGGAAGGGGAAATGAGGAAACTGTTGAAGTCCACATTGATGCCCTGGGGTTGAAGTGTTCCGAGGCGGAAGATGAGTTCTTCCTCCAGGCGTCTGGTGGTGAGGGAGCGGCGGTGAAGGAGGCCCAGGACCTCCATGTCCTCGGCAGAGTGGGAGAGGGAGTTGAAATGTTGGGCCACGGGGCGGTGTGGTTGATTGGTGCGGGTGTCCCGGAGATGTTCCCTAAAGCGCTCTGCTGGAGGCGCCCAGTCTCCCCAATGTAGAGGAGACCACATCGGGAGCAACGGATACAATAAATGCTATTAGTGGATGTGCAAGTAAAACTTTGATGGATGTGGAAGGCTCCTTGCAGCCATCCCATAGCAGCATCTAGTCCAAATGTGAGAGAGTGATGAATGAAGGGGCAATAAGATGAAGGTAACTAGAAAATAATCATAGCCGAAAGAACTATGGATGCTGTAAATCAGAGACAAAAATAGAAATTGCTGGAAAAGCTCAGCAAGTCTGGCAGCATCTGATTAGATTAGAATCCCTACAGTGTGGAAACTGGCCCTTCAGCCCAACAAGTCCACACCAACTCTCCAAAGAGTAACCCACCCAAACCCCTTTTCCCTCTGACTAATGCACCTAACGCTGTGGGCAATGTAGCATGGCCAATTCACCTGACCTGCACATCTTTGGACTGTGGGAGGAAACCCACACAGACACGGGGAGAATGTGCAAACTCCACACAGACAGTTGCCTGTGGCTGGAATTGAACCTGGGACCCTGGTGTTGTGAGGCAGCAGTACTAGCCATCCCTGCAGAGGGGAATCAGTGTTTCGGATCAAGTGATTTCCAGCAATTTCTATTTTTGTCTCTAGAAAATGGTCATGCTCAGGAAGCGCCTCTCATGTTGGATAACACCGTAGCCCAGGATATTATCAGTATTTGGATCTTGATTCACGTTCTGATTTTAATTTGTAGCATTATCACATCCAGTTATTTGAGATACTCGGTCTGCAAATTGAATAAAACCTCTTAGCTTTGGGATATTGATCAACAGGAATTAGTCATTAGTGAGAGATCAATAAGTGTATTTCACCCTCAAGGCAGGAGATTTATGACAAGAGTCATGTTTTGAAATTATGCTTTACAAGGGAATCAAACCAGCTTTCAGAGTCGACACTTTTCACACATCTGGTTAGTCTCTAGTTCAAACCCTGAGTCTCTAGTGCAAACCCTTTTCATCTTACCCTGTGCAGATGCTTGAAGATACCGATGCTTACATAAAGTACCTGTTCTAATTGCTACCAAAAACTGAGTAGATGTGAATTGTTAAAACATATTGATATCTGTCTATATAAGTGACTATCTTAAAAATTAAAAATCACACAACACCAGTTTATAGTCCAACAGGTTTAATTGGAAGCACACTAGCTTTCGGAGCGACGCTCCTTCATCAGGTGATTGTGGAGGGCTCGATCGTAACACAGAATTTATAGCAAAAATTTGCAGTGTGATGTAACTGAAATTATACATTGAAAAATTGATCATCTGTTAAGCCTTTCATCTGTTAGAATACAGTGAAAGAATACACATGAAAGAAGTGAAACTATCACTGTATTGGTTACTCATTATATTACACACCAGTCTTCTGTCATGGGTCTTGCTGTGAACCTTCACTGAGTGCGTGGCTTTCAGGTATGTATTCCCAAACCCCTCGGCCTGGATCTTCCTGAATGTTCTGTGGCCTTTGTCCAATAGGATCCTATTCAAGGTTGAAAACATCCAAAGTGGTCGCACCAACACCCTTCACTGTTGCTATGCTGACAAGGTGCAATGCACATGACCTCAAACACTGGCTGGAAGTCAAGGTGCCAGAAAGTCTGGTCGATACTTCTCCAATACGTAACTTTCAGGCTATAGCTATCTCCACTGAACCTTTGTGACCTCTTTGATCTTGGTTTCCACTGTTCTCTGTAGCTGATAACTGCTGGCTGCTGTTTAATTTAATTTGGGCCAATTGTCTGTCAGGCCTGATGTCTCCAGCTGTGGGTCAATTTAGAATGATTGATTTTGGGCCTGTCATCACTTGACCACATTGTTTTAATACACTAGCCATAGCTGCAGGTTAAAAATGAGATCTTTCAGTCCCAATGTCTCACTCACTGCAAACTGTGGAGTTGATCTTTTCCTGTTTAAATGGTATCATGTCAACTTCAAATACATAGTTTACGTATACATTACACACAGCTTAGCCACAGTTATTGATTTAATTTGAGTTCCACTGGGAGATTAATGAAAAATTATATTCAGGGTTTTGGTGCGAGATGACAAACAATTTTGGATTCGACTGCTCTTACTGCACTCCGGACTATACACTGCGACAGATAGGAACCTTCCTGTCTTTATATTGTTTTATGGTGGTCAATCTCTATTTCTTTGCAGATGGAAAGTCAAAGACATTGACATGGTGGCCCAGTAGTTAGCACTGCTGCCTCACAGCGTCCAAGGACACAAGTTGGGCGGCACGGTGGCACAGTGGTTAGCACTGCTGCCTCACAGCGCCTGAGACCCGGGTTCACTTCCCGCCTCAGGCGACTGACTGTGTGGAGTTTGCACGTTCTCCCCGTGTCTGCGTGGGTTTCCTCCGGGTGCTCCGGTTTCCTCCCACAGTCCAAAGATGTGCAGGGTCAGGTGAATTGGCCATGCTAAATTGCACGTAGTGTTAGGTAACGGGTAAATGTAGGGGTATGGGTGGGTTTCGCTTCGGCGGGTCGGTGTGGACTTGTTGGGCCGAAGGGCCTGTTTCCACACTGTAATGTAATCTAAAGTTCGATTCCGCCCTTGAAAGTCTGTGTGGAGTTTTCATATTCTCCCCGTGTCTGTGTGGGTTTCCTCTGGATGCTCCAGTTTCCTCCCACAGTCCAAAGGTGTGCAGGTTAGGTGGAGTGGCCATGTAGGGTTATACAATAGGGGTGGGATGCTCTTCAGAGGGTTGGTATGGTCTCAATGGGCTGAATGGCCTGCTCCCACACTGTAGGGATTCTAATGAATTATTGTCAACAGAGGGAGTATTAGAAGAGGACAGTATTGCAATGCAACATGTAAGCACTGAAATTAATTTTACATATATCCCCTTATCTGGTTCCAGATACAGTAAGTGACAAAGAGAAATGAAAGAAAAACAATTTTTAAAAATATTGTTTGCGTATCATCAGAGAATGTATGACCCAGAAGGAAGGCATTCTGCACAATGTGCATGTGAAAGCCACTGAAAAATAATTTGGCCTAATCCCATTTCCTAGTTCATGTTACAGATTTGCAGATGACAGTAAAATAAATGGGAAAGTAAGTTGCAATGATAAATACAAAATTTACAAATGGATATGGATAGGTCAGGTGAACGGGCCAAAATTTGGCAGAGTTTAGCGAGGGTAAGTGTGAAGTTATCCATTTAGAACAAAAAAGCAACGTGTTGTCTAAATGGAGATAAAATTCAAAATTTGGTGCAGGGAGGTCTGGGTGTCCTCATGCCTGAATCACAGAAACTAGTACAGACGAACCTCGATTATCCGGCATTCAGTTATCTGAATTTTGGATTATCCAGCAAGATTGCAAGGTCCCAGTGCTTGACTAAACTATATTATCCGACATTCAATTATCCGGGAGTTCAATTAACCGAATGAAATACTCCCCACCTGCATCCTTTGGATAATCGAGGTTCTTCTGTATACAGGTACAGCGGATAATAAGAAAGGCAAATAGAATTTTGGCATTTCCTGCTAAAGGAATGAAGATTAAAGTAGGGAGTGCTGCTGCAATGTACAAGGCATTAGTGGGACTGTACCTTGAATACTGTGTACAGTTTTGGTCCCCTTACTTGAGGAAGGATGAAATTCCATTGGAGACATTTCAGAGGAGGTTCACTGGTTTAATGGAGGCTTAATTCCAGAAAGGCTGGTCTTATGAGGAGGGATTGAGCAGTTTAGGTCTATACTCACTTGAGTTTAGAAGGAGGAAAGGAGACCTAATTGAAGTAGACAAGATGCTAAAGGGGATTGACAAAGTAGATGTGCAGAGAATGTCTCCCCTTGTTGGGCAATCCAGAATGAAATGTCATTGTTTCAGGCTAAGGGCTGGTAAATTTAAAGCAGAGAGAAAGAGGAATTACTTCTCTGAAAAGCCCTGAAGCTGTGGAGTCCACTGCAGTGGACACTGGCGCAGTGAATACATTTAACAAGGAGACAGATGGATCTTTTAAATTGGTAACAGGTTAACAGGGTGATGAGGAAAGTGACGGCAAAGTGAGATCAGCCATAATTGGATTGAGTGGTAGAGCAGGCTTGAAGGGCTGAATGGCCTCCACCTGCTGCTAGTTCTTATGTTCTACTGACAAAGATGCTCTGAAATGAAGATATGGAAGCAAATACTGTAGGTGAGAGGGGGAAGGTGAACCTTTTCTGAAAGAAAATTAAAAATTCTTATTAATTAGAAAACATGCTTGAATAAATCTACCAGAGAGCTTTCTACAGAAATAAGAGTGACTCAAACTGGTTTCGAACAAGCATGACAAAGATCAATGGGCCAAGTGCTTGCAAATGGGACTAGATTGGGTTGGAATATCTGGTCGGCATGGACAAGTTGGACCAAAGGGTCTGTTTCTGTGCTGTACATCTCTATGACTGTAATATAAATACTAGGCACTGAATTAATCTATGGAAGGTGTAGGTGTTACAACCTTTCAGACTGAAACCTTTCAGCAGCACCCAGAGGTGTCATGGCTATTACATGGTACACTGAGCCATCGAATGGAATTTTCTCATGGACAGCGTCATCAGAAGGGTAAGGTGGCATTGAAACTGCCACTGACAAAATGAATTAAATGTGATTTTTAAATTTATCGGAACAAAACAGTGCTTTCATTGAAGGTTAGTAAACTGATGGTAACGAAGTGATTCCATTGATATTTAATTGAGATCAAGATTCTTTATTTCAGATACAAGTATTCCTAGACGTTCCAATATTATTCCCAATAATGTCCTAAAAATTTCTTGCAAATCTGCTATAGTCCTAATGTGCTATGAGGTCATAAAACACAGAACCAGAATGAGGAGAAAGTGAGGACTACAGATGCTGGAGAGGCAGAGTCAGTGCCGCACCTTTCGATGCAGAAACAGAAGTAGGCCATTCAGCCCATCGAGTCTACGCTGCCAGTCACTACCATCATGGCTGATCTGATCATCCTCAACTCGACTTCCCAATAACCCTTGATTCCCTCACTGATTAAAAATATGTCTGTCTCAGCCTTGAATATACTTTCAAGGTCATTGACAGGTCTCCGTGGTAACAAATTCCATAGATTCACTACACTGAAATTTATGAGGAATCAGTTGCACGTTTTCACCGGGTGACACGGTCGCTCAGTGATTACTGCTGCTGCCTCCCAGCATCAGGGACCCGGATTCAATTCCAGCCTTGGGCGACTGTCTGTGTGGAGTTTGCATATTCTCCCTGTGTCTGCATGGGTTTGCTCCAGTTTCCTCTCATGGTCCAAAGACGTATAGGTTAGGGTTGACTGGCCATGGGAAATTGCCTAGGTGAAAGTGAGGACTGCAGATGCTGGAGATTAGAGTCAAGAGTGTGGTGCTGGAAAAGCACAACAGATCAGGTAGTATCTGAGGAGCAGGAAAATCGATGTTTCGGGCAAAAGTCCTTAATTCCTGAAAGTATATTAACACATCTTGAAAAAAAATGTGTGGTTTGCAATTTTATTGTGCAAGGGATTTTTCCTTCAATACAATTGTCTCTGTAGCAGATTATAACTCAATATTTAGCATTCAAGACCAATCTGGAAGTACCGGAGTCTCACTCAGTGAAGGTTCACAGCAAGACCCATGACAGATAATAGGCTGGTGTGTAATATAATGAGTAACCAATCCAGGACACAATGTCGGTGTCCATATCTTTGAGCCAGAAGGCTAAGTTCAAGTCCCACCCACTCCTACAGGGTGGTATAACCCACCTGAACTGTTGCACCTGGTGTGAATGTAATGTAACACTACACTGTTTCAAAAGCTCACTGGTGACTCAACTCTTCCAAGGACACCTGTTTTCTGGGTCGACTGACCACATTAGTATCTTAGCAAGCTATATTTCCACATGTTTTAATGCATTGCTCAAGCACACTGTTGGTGCCAAAGAAACCTTCCTTTAGGCAGTTGGCCCAGTGTATTGGTTTCTCAATCTCAATCATCACACTAATGGCAGGTGCTTGCCTCTGGGACAGATCAGGACAATGTCTCTGCCCTGAGGCACTTATACCAAGATAGCAATCTTTGGTCCCAGCTGTAACTGAGGTAGATTTTGGTTAATCACACTGATGGTCACATGCCAATTTCACTCATCTGTTTTCTTTTGGGCTTCGACCGGGAACACTGCATCGCCTTTCCCAGTTTGCCATTCAGTCATTATTCATCAGCACCAGATGGGGAGGGCAGGAGTAGCATCTTTTAGGTGATCACATGATTTCTTGCATCTGATGCTGGAAACGCACTGAGAGCATTTGAGGTTCATGTGGCATCAGCTGCAACCTCTTCACTGCTTGCTATGCAGTACTCTTGTTCAGAAGCATTTCTTGGGTGAGTGCATTCAATGCTGACCCGATGTCAAACAGCCCAGGCCAGCTGTTGTGTAATATATATACAGACCAAAACCACTCAAAAACAAAAATCTGGTGTGAAGCTGCAAGCTGATGGCATATTTATAAACCTTAATTGCAAGCAAAATATTTTTTTTAATACCTTTTCTGTCACAAAGCATCTGTAAGCATTAGGGTGTTTTTTGAGACGTTGTGGCAAGTTCCTGGATTTGCCAGAGCATGTTAAAGTATTCTCACAAGTGCCAAAGGAGGAGGGAGCTCTCCACACCCCACACACACATAGAGACACTGGCACGTACACACACACAGACCCAAACACACATACACACACACACACACACACAGACCCAAACACACACACACACTAACAAACAGATAGGGGGCAGCTGTCCCTCCATGTCTGCAGCACAACAAAGGGATGGAGCAGAGGGCAAGCTCAGCACCATGTCCTCTGCCAAGTTGGAACCAAAAGTCTTCATCCTCTTTCACAGTGCCAGCTGCTAATGCACCCAGTGTTTTGATGCTCGTGCTACCCTGTACACCAGCACATTGAGGTCTAGGTGCTTTGCACCAGATTCCATCTGCTACTTTGCTTTGAACCCTTATTCATCCTTGGCTACTCATGCCCAGTGGCTCCTCAGGAGCTGATTGAAAGTGTACACTGGCCTCCAAGGCAGCCAGTGGCTAAGCTGGTTGCTGCAAATATCCACGGAGGCAACAGGGCTTCTCTGTTACTGCTGTACTGTTCCTTCTGCTCATCTTCCTGGGACTCCTCTACCTGAGCAGGCAGATATTTGTGGATATCAGAGTTTCACCAGGGATGGTTGGAATGAAGGAACTGAGTATGGGGTGGAAAACAAGTGGTCCATTTTCAGTTTGTGATCTCATCTGTTAGGATCACATCTTATGGTAGTTAGACAAGCCAAATCCCAGAGTAAAACCTGTCTTGATAGATCATAAATTTATTTTTTCTTTTATTTACCATGGAGAGCCATCACTAAGCATATTTACAAGAGTTGCCAGTGAACTTTGAACAATAGAAAGTCCTTGCATAAAATAAAACATCAACTATATTGCACTCTTCAGGAACTATAGAGACAATCTTATCATGACTATCTCTTTTACCCTAGCAATAACCTAACAGACACTCAAACCCTTGGTGACAAGCCACACCTAACTCTCTATGCAAACGCTTTACATTCAGCCAGCACAGCTGTAAACTGTTTCCTTTTGGCAAAATCCTGCTGTGCATTCAATCAATGCTATTTTCTTAGGTAATGTTACCGTCCCTCCATGACCCTTAAAACAAACTGCTAACTCAGCTCACTTATTGCTTAACATTGGTCCCCTAAACTCACGTCTTCATCAGCCTTTTAAGATGTTTTCCTCTCTGACACACCCACAGACTTCTGGTTTTGGAGCTTTCTTAACTTTGACTTATTCACCTCTCGGGCCTTCCCACTGGTGCTGACTGTTTGCATTTCTGCTGTTATGGACTTATTTGGAATGAATGAATCTTCTGGCCCCTTCTCTGTCTATCTCTCTTTTTCTCTCTCTCTTTCTCTGCTATTTGTATAACTCAATTCATCAAATACTTTAGAAATTATATCCCCAGATTTCTTGCTAGTTACTTGTATGATTTATTGTAAATGCTGTTTTAGGTTTGCTGTTCAAAATTACTTTCCGACTTTTTAAAATAAAAACCAGTCAGACCATCACAGAACTGTTTTTGTTTCTGAATTGCAGAATCCACAGTTCTTTGAGTTATTAACCAGTACTGCCCCAGTGTTGTTGGAGCATTCATGATGAGGAAAAAATGGGAACAGGGGACTGAGTTGAATGGTCAACCATGATCATGTTGAGTGGGGGAGCAGGCTATTCCTGCTCCTATTTTCTCTGCTTCTATGTTTGTAATGCCAATCTCAGTTTGCCCCTTGGCATCTTACAATCCAATCCCTTCTGCGTTTGTGTTCTCAGCATCCACCACATCCAGTTCTCTAACAATTCTATACCATGAAGAAGAATTGATGGCTCTGAAGAAGAATTGATGGCTCCAAGCTGTGGGGAATAAAAGGACCATTAGATTATGAAGTTTAAAAATCAGTCAAAATTTAAATTCAAAAGCTCTTAAATTCAGAAATCTGTTTGAGCTACAGATTCTTTCTGTTGACAAATGAGAAAGCACCACATTTTTTTGCGGTACAATCCTTTGCTTCGGATTCTGAAGCAGATCAACATTTCCTGTTGGTTTGGCTATAATTCTTGGATGTCTAGTTTCAACTGCAACTTCTTAATCTTCATAAATATAAAACAAAACAAAGAAGCTGCTGAATTTCACCAGCAATTTATGTTTTTGTTTTTAGTCTTCATATCTTAATTAAGGTTGTAGGATTTTGTCACAAGGTAACCCCCATCTTGCATGTGATCATAAACTAATTCTTAAATGTCCAGAAATGACCCCAAATTTCTCATTATTCTTGCAACTCTCTGTTCCTCATTCAAGGGGCGGCATGATGACTCAGTGGTTAGCATTGCTGCCTCACAACACCAGGGTCTCAGGTTTGATTCCAGCCTCGGGTGACTGTGTGGAGTTTGCACGTTCTCCCCGTGTCTGTGTGGGTTTCCTCCGGGTGCTCCGGTTTCCTCCCACAGTCAAAAGTTGTGCAGGTCAGGTGAATTGGCCATGCTAAATTGCCCATAGTGTTAGGTGCATTAGTCAGAGGGAAATGGGTCTGGGTGGGTTACTCTTCGGAGGGTCGGTGTGGTCTTGTTGGGCCGAAGGGCCTATTTCCACACTGTAGGGAATCTAATCTAATTTCTCAGTCTTTTGATTATTCTTGCAACTCTCTGTTCCTCATTTAATCTTCTAACTGTTTTTGTCTGTCTCATAATTTTCCATAATTTAATTTTCAGTCTTTTACTTTGGCATATCTTTAACCAAATTTGTTTTAACAAAACTGTCATTATCCTATTATTTATGGAAGTACTTTAAAAAGGAAAGATAAAGGTCAACAGTTTCAATTACATTTTACATGACGGAAGTTTACATCATGTTTAAACTCATAATGTTGAGTACATAGTTACCATTTCGGATCAAATTCCATCAGAGCACACATTGTGTACAGTCTGGTTCTATGGGGAATGAGGCTGCTTGAATGCAGAATGTAGCAATCTAAAAACTCAGCTATGAACAACACAATGTCATTAATTTGCTATCTCTCCACCTTGTCAATTTTTCACATTTCCGCTCAATATTCAAAATCAAAATCAGGAAAGATTCTGAAGATGCTGGTTCAAAGCTCCAAAAACCGCTGGTGGGATTTAAGTTCCATTAATAATTCTAACAATTGAAAATGGCTCTCAGTAATGAAACTACCATCAGTTTCATAAAATACCTTAGCTATGATGTGAGGCTGGATAAGGTCAGGCTGGTTTCTTTGGGGAAGACCAAGGTTGGGGGCAGGGGGGTGGTGTTCCTGATAGAGGTGTATAAGATTGTGAGGGGCACAGACAGGGTGGATAGAAAACAGCTGTTGATCTTAGTTGAAGGGTCATTAACTTGGGCCATCATTTGAAGGTGAAAGGCAGGAGGTTTAGAGAGGATTTGGGGATACATTTTTTCCACTCAGACAGTAGCGGGGGTCTGGAATGTATGGCCTGGGACCATATTTAAGGTGGGCAACCTCACAACCTTTAAAAAGGACTCAGATGAGCTTTTGAAGTTTCTAAACATTCAAGGCTATGGGCCAATGCTAGACAGTGGGACTGGTGTAGATTTAATGTATTTTTGGTGGTACAGAATGTGCGTCTATGATTCTGTGTAGAACCAATTTGGCAAACTAATGCCCTTCAGGGAAACAACTCTGTTGTCTTTACATTGTCTGGTAAATGCTTGTCAGTGAATGACGAGGTAACCAGGTCCTATTCAATCTCTGTGATCCTGATGTTTAACTGTTATCAGAATGTCACAACATAAACGGAGATGATAAACAACTCTGTGGATATCTGCTCGACCAAGTGTTCTTGGATCTACGCCATCTTTAAAATCCTGCTGTGCCCCCTGACGAACATTGGCATTTTGAGGATGCCCCATTCAGTCAGGGCTGACATAATGATTCTCCAGTAGGTATCAGGAGTCCTCTTCCAGAGAACAGCAGAGGAGGCAGTGACACCTGAACTTTGCCAGCCTGGCCCGGCATCACCACCTGGGTCGGTGCCGTCTCTAGGGTTCTGGGAAATGGCTAGCCATGCAGGAATGAGGTCAATGACCTTCCTCGCTCCGCCATGATAAGTGCCAAACCTTTCTCTCTGTCATCTCACACTCCGTCTTGCTCTGCCAATGCACCCATATCCCACCACAGCTCAAGCTCCATCTCTCTCACTGTTGCCTGTAATATCCTCCCTCAATCAGTCAGCAAATCCTCCCAAGTTCCCCCACTGCTACCTCAGCATGGCCTCTGTGCCGCTTCCTATCAGCCAGCTCCCACATCATACAGCTCAAACCCACTGCCCTGTGGTCAAACACATTTTCCCCAGTCCCTTCCCAACCCTCCCTCACGAGGCTACACTCCCCTCCCCTTCCCACCCAGTCCCTGGAATATGTCCTTGCTGTGGCCTTTCATTGACACCCCTTCCTCTTGCAACTGGGGATTTCCAGGCCTTGGAAAACCCCTCACCCCCACATTACACCTTTCCCAACCGTGTTTTACCATGTGGACCCTATCCCTAGCACCGTACACTATCGGGCTGCACCCCTGCCCAGACCAGTATCTACGGCCACCAGTCAGGAGAGCTAACCTGCTGAGGTTCAGTCCTGCAGCAATGACCTCAGTTGAACCCCTCCACCTCCCAAAACCCTCAGTTTCTGTGGATGAACCCGTTTGTGGTCCAGCCATTGACCTACATGACCGCACAGCCAGGGGGAGATGTGCCCAAACCCCTAACTGGTACCAAAAATCTCCACAATCACCTCACCCAAAACCCTTGCTGCTACAGAGCCAATGAACTGACTGTGGCCTGCTGCTCAGACTGCAGAGGTATGGCCACTCCCACTGAAAACACCCTGAGCAGACACCCAACTACAGCCAAGCACCTGCCCTGGTATCAGAGGCTCCCATTGGCTCATTCTGCCGAGCTCCCCCTGATGAGAACCACATTGGACTTTCCCCTAATAGTGTGTGTGTGTGTGTGTGTGTGTGTGTGTGTGTGTGTGTGTGTGTGTGTGTGTGTGTGTGTGTGTGTGAGTGATTTACAAGGATGTTGCCAGCGTTGTGATTTGGAGATGCCGGTGTTGGACTGGGGTGTACAAAGTTAAAAATCACACAACACCAGGTTATAGTCCAACAGGTTTAATTGGCAGCACTAGCTTTCGAAGCAACGCTCCTTCATCAGGTGGTAGTGGAGGGCTCAATCCTAACACAGAATTTATAGCAAAAATTTACAGTGTGATGTAACTGAAATTATACATTGAAAAATTGATCATCTGTTAAGCCTTTCATCTGTTAGAATACAGTGATAGTTTCACTTCTTTCATGTGTAAATCACAAAACCTTTTTTTTAAAAAAGTTGCATTCTCGGGTTAGCTGTTAACAATGATGATCGCTAGACAATATGTTAAAGGTGTTGGCCCCCTGTGTTCGCTGTCTATGCCATGATGTTTAGATTGATTCTAATCTAAAAAGTGAGTTAACGGAGTTTCACATAAATTCATGCGGTTTTTGAGCTCAGAGTTCTACATGAATGCATGCAGTTTTTGAGCAAAGTACTATGTAACCCTACCCTGCCAGAGTTGGAGGATTTGAGCTATAGGGAGAGGCTGAATGGACTGAGGCTGATTTCTCGAGAGTGTCAGAGGCTGAGGATTCTCAGGTTTATAGAGGTTTATGAATAGGGTAAATAGACATGGTCTTTTCCCCAGGGTGGGGGCATCCAAAACTAGAGGGCATAGGTTTAAGGTGAGAGTGGGAATGATTTAAAAGGGACCTAAGGGGGCAACTTTTTCATGCAGAGGGTGATGCATGTATGGAATGAGCTGCTAGAGAAGGTGGTGGAAACTGGTACAATTACAATATTTAAAAGGCATCTGGATGGGTATGTGCATTGGAAGGGTTTAGGGAGGTATGGGCCAAATGCTGGCAAATAGCACTAGATTTATTTAGGATATCTGTTCGGCATGGACAAGTTGGACCGAAGGGGGGTGTGTGTGTGTGTGTGTGTGTGTGTGTGTGTGTGTGTGTGTGTGTGTGTGTGTGTGTGTGTGTGTGTGTGTGTGTGTGTGTGTGTGTGTGTGTGTGTGTGTGTGTGTGTGTGACGGGCCTATTGTTATGGCCTGGCCGCTGGTTCATTCACAGGCAACATTGAGGTCACTCAGAGCAAGGGGTGAGCTGAATCCGCTGGTTAGACACTCTGGCTCCCCGACTGAGCTTTCCTAATGTCTAACATCTTTGACGAGTTTGATTAGTTGGGGGAATTGCAGTGTTAACAAGAAATTTAATAAGCATTGTTAATTGGTAACCATCAATTGCCCAACGAAAATCTCAACTTGAGGAAAACATAAAAGATGGAGTGATATGATTTTGATGCCAAGATGGGCCTCACTGCAGTTCTTACCCATTTCTTCCCTGCATCACGACATGGCCTTTGTCACTGAGACCCTGTAAGGTTCCAACCATCCTCTCAATTTAAATTTCCATTGAATGACCTTGAGAATAGGATTATTGCAATATGTTTGCAATGTGCACTGAATTCAGTTACCTTGCTCAATATTAACATGTAGAACTAAGAAGAGCAAAGTTTCTTCCATACAATAGAAATTAAATACTGATGAACCAATTATTTTTACTGTCACTTTTTTCATTATGTAGTGCTATCAAAAATTTCTGTTCTCTAAACTAGAAATTTCTCACAGTCAAAAATGACCTGCTTCATGCCAACTGGTTTGGTCAATTTCAAGTTCATTGCTTTCATTTAAATAACACTGTATTTGCAAAGAATTTAAACTATGTGATTTTCATAAGAAGCTTTGCAAAAGAATCATGTTTAAATTTATTGTCGTAAGGAATCATTATTGAAAAGATTGCAAAACCTTGGTTACTTGTTACCAGGATAGATATTGTCATCACAGTGAAGAATAGATTAGGCCATGGTTAATTGTTAGCATAAATCGCTTGAATATCTTGCATTCGTGTCTTCCAAATAACATAGAGCATTCCCAGAACCACAAAGTATAAATGTCAATTTGAACATTTTACACATGGATGCTTTGCTTTGGGAAGGAACAGTTAGTCTGCTTCCAACCTTATAATCCATGTTGTCCAACATCAGTAGAGGTCTATGGGAAGAAAAGAAGTGTACAATAAAGCAATTCAGAAAAGTAATTTACTGCAGTTCAGGAGAATAATGGAAAAGCTTAGAAGGTGAAATTCAATGTTGGGGTTTCGATAAGATTTCTATCAGACAAGGATTCGGAGTAACTATTTGGGGCTAGAGTGCTCAATGAAAGGTACTTGCTATGGTTTATTAACAGGATAAGTCTTTCACACACTTGTTGATGTAGCCTTGCAACATTCTCATCAAGTCACCTCCTTCTATGAGAGGACATAGAGTTAGAAACAGTTTCTCTAGCAGCTCCCACATCCCCACCCCCATCTTTTAGGACCTACCTGAATTCTGAGTTTCCAGACTGTCCATCCCTCAAGAGATGCTGGAGGTTCTTAGTCCTCAGATCCACTTTCTCCCAAAGCCTTAGGTGTTGCCTAATGGATGAGAAGTGCATCTCTCTGCCCTTGAACTCACGAGCCTCCTCCACCAGGATTTGCCCTCAGCCCAATGCCCTCGGGCTCACACCACACCCGGTCTTCACTAGCTGCCTGCAGTTGCTGCTCAAGTCCCAAATGGTCAATATTCCTGTCACCCGAAGCTAGCAATCTCTTAAAATTATTATTCAGCATTTGTCGTTTGCTATTTGAGCCAATGTCTCAAGACTGTGGGGACTGGTACAATTACAACATTTAAAAGGCATCTGGATGGGTATGTGAATAGGAAGGGTTGAGAGGGAATGGACTAAATGCTGGCAAATGGGGCTAGATTAATGTAGGATATCTGGTCGGTGTGGACAAATTGCAAAGGGTCTGTTTCCATGTTGCACATGTCATTGATTGTTATGACTCTGTGTTTTGACTGACAGCCAAGATGTTAACTTCCAGGCCAGTGTGTGTTTTCACTAAAGAAACTATAATGATGGCTGCATCAGAATCATCGAGGAGAAAGTGAGGACTGCAGATGCTGGAGATCAGAGCTGAAAATGTGTTGCTGGAAAAGCGCAGCAGGTCAGGCAGCATCCAAGGAGCAGGAGAATCGACGTTTCGGGCATGAGCCCTTCTTCAGGAATGAGGAAAGTGTGTCCAGCAGATTAAGATAAAAGGTAGGGAGGAGGGACTTGGAAGAGGGGCGTTGGAAATGTGATAGGTGGAAGGAGGTTAAGGTGAGGATGATAGGCCGGAGTGGGGGCGGAGAGGTGAGGAAGAAGATTGCAGGTTAGAAAGGTGGTGCTGAGTTCAAGGGTTGGGATTGAGACAAGGTGGGGGAGGGGAAATGAGGAAACTGGAGAAATCTGAGTTCATCCCTTGTGGTTGGAGGGTTCCTAAGCGGAAGATGAGGCGCTCTTCCTCATGACGTCACTTCCGCCCTCACCGACCTTGCAGCCTCCGCGATCGCGGCCCAGACAACCGCCTCCACGATCGCCAGGAAGACCATCGCCGACAGATTCGTGGCCTCCACAGGGTCCACAGCTATAGGGAACAACACCGTTTCTGCCGTTGCCACAGCCACTTCCGCCCCCTGGGTTGCTGTCGCCGCAACCACTTCCACCCCCAGTGACATCACTCACCTGCACAATGACCACGCCGCATGCGTCTCCGCCCCCACGCCGATCTCCGTCACCACGCCTAACCCCGCCCCCATGACGATCTCCGTTTGCACGCCTAACCCCGCCCCCACGCCGATCTACATCCCCACGCCGAACCCCACCCCCGCCCCAATCTCCGTCCCCTCCCCGATTCCTGCCCCCACTCCCAGCTCCAGCCCCACACCAGGCCCTAGCTCCCAGCCCTGCCGTGTGTTCACCATCCCTCCAGAACTAGCCCTCTCTGAGGATGAAAGATCAGTCCTCGGCAGAGGCCTCACCTTCATTCCCCTACGCTCTTAGATTAACAATTCTTCGGCCGCCTTCGGCTCCGTGCCTACTTCTTCAACCAGGATTCTCACCCACTCTCTGACGACCCCTTCTCCCACCTCCAACACACTCCATCCTCCTGTACACCCCGTGCTGGTCTCTTACCTGCTCTCGATTTCTTCATAGCCAACTGCCGCTGCGACATTAACCACCTTAACCTCTCCACCCCTCTCACCCACTCCAACCTCAAACCCTCGGAACATGCAGCCCTCCACTCCTTCCGTTCCAACCCCAACCTCACTATCAAACCGGCAGACAAGGGAGGCGCGGTAGTAGTTTGGCGCACCGGCCTTTACACCGCTGAGGCTAAACGCCAGCTCGCGGACACCTCCTCTTACTGCCCCCTTGACCATGACCCCACCTCCCACCACCAAACCATCATCTCCCTGACCATCCATAACCTCATCACCTCAGGGGATCTGCCATCCACCGCCTCCAACCTCATAGTCCCACAACCCCGCACCGCCCGTTTCTACCTCCTGCCCAAAATCCACAAACCTGACTGTCCCAGCCGACCTATTGTCTCAGCCTGCTCCTGCCCCACCGAACTCATCTCTGCATATCTCGACACGGTCCTGTCCCCTTAGTCCAAGAACTCCCCACCTACGTTCGGGACACCACCCACGCCCTCCACCTCCTCCATGATTTTCGCTTCCCCGGTCCCCAACGCCTTATCTTCACCATGGACATCCAGTCTCTGTATATCTCCATCCCCCATCACGAAGGCCTCAAAGCCCTCCGCTTCTTCCAGTGGACCAACCAGTACCCTTCCACTGACACCCTCCTTCGACTGACTGAACTGGTCCTCACTCTGAACAACTTCTCTTTCCAATCCTCCCACTTCCTCCAAACCAAAGGAGTAGCCATGGGCACCCGCATGGGCCCCAGCTATGCCTGCCTCTTCGTAGGATATGTGGAACAGTCCATCTTCCCCCCACCTTTTCCTTCGCTAAATCGATGACTGTATCGGCGCTGCCTCGTGCTCCCACGAGGAGGTTGAACACTTCATCCACTTTACCAACACCTTCCACCCCGACCTCAAATTTACCTGGACCGTCTCAGACTTCTCCCTCCCCTTCCTAGACCTCTCCATTTCTATCTCGGGCGACCGAATCAACACGGACATTTACTATAAACCGACCGACTCCCACAGCTACCTAGACTACACCTCCTCCCACCCTGCACCCTGTAAAAATGCCATTCCATATTCCCAATTCCTTCGTCTCCGCCGCATCTGCTCCCAGGAGGACCAGTTCCAATACCGAACAACCCAGATGGTCTCCTTCTTCAAAGAACGCAATTTCCCCCCAGACGTGATCGACGATGCTCTCCACCGCATCTCCTCCACTTCCCGCGACCTCCGCCCTTGAACCCCGCCCCGCCAATCACCACCAAGACAGAACCTCACTGGTCCTCACCTACCACGCCACCAACCTCCATATACATCATATCATCCGTCGTCATTTCCGCCACCTCCAAACGGACCCCACCAACAGGGATATATTTCCCTCCCCTCCCCTATCAGCGTTCCGAAAAGACCACTCTCTCCGTGACTCCCTCGTCAGGTCCACACCCCCCACCAACCCAACCTCCACTCCCAGCACCTTCCCCTGCAACCGCAAGAAATGCAAAGCTTGCGCCCACACTTCCCCGCTCACTTCCCTCCAAGACCCCAAGGGATCCTTCCATATCCACCACAAATTCACCTGCACCTCCACACACATCATTTACTGCATCCGCTGCACCTGATGTGGCCTCCTCTATATTGGGGAGACAGGCCGCCTACTTGCGGAATGTTTCAGAGAACACCTCTGGGACACCTGGACCAACCAACCCAACCACCCCATGGCTCAGCACTTCAAATCCCCCCACCAAGGACATGCAGGTTCTTGGACTCCTCCATCGCCAGACCATAGCAACATGATGGCTGGAGGAAGAGCACCTCATCTTCTGCCTGGGAATCCTCCAACCACAAGGGATGAACTCAGATTTCTCAGTTTCCTAATTTCCCCTCCCCCACCTTGTCTCAGTCCCAACCCTCAAACTCAGCACCGCCTTTCTAACCTGCAATCTTCTTCCTGACCTCTCTGCCCCCACCCCCATTCCGACCTATCACCCTCACCTTAACCTCCTTCCACCTATCGCATTTCCAATTCCCCTCCCCCAAGTCCCTCCTCCCTACCTTTTATCTTAGCCTGCTTGGCACACTTTCCTCATTCCTGAAGAAGGGCTCATGCCCGAAACGTCGATTCTCCTGCTCCTTGAATGCCTGACCTGCTGCGCTTTTCCAGCAACACATTTTCAGCTGCATCAGAATCATCTGAGCCATGGCTTCAGATGGTGGTGAGCAGTTTATAACCGTTACCTGGTCTTCCATATCCGATTAAAAACTTGAAATCAATTTGAAAATATTCTGGACAGCAACAATTGTCACAATGAAGACAGAAGGAAAGTGCAGTTCATCTCAATAAATGTGTCAGTGTCACTGTGAGCTGTGAACTGCTGTGTGGTATTTCTCAAGTGACAAGCAGTTGCACACTGGAAATTGAAATGCCATCACGCAAGCTTAAAAAAGGACCGAAAGTTCAATATCTGGATGGAACCATTTCTTTTTCTCCAGTTGTCCCTTTGTCAGATTTAAAATTTAAGTTTCTTCATGATGGAGCTCAATCATAGAAGAGCTTTTAAAATCATTTCCATCATTCTATTAATCCTGTCTGAAGCAGTGACCACAAACTAATTACTTTGCCGGGAAAAAGTCTGTATTTACCTCAGCTCCTGTGTTGCAGTCCTTTTAGCAAGCAATTCTGTGCTAGACATAAGAATGTTCATCCTTACTTCTAAACAATTCAATGAATGCTGCATTCTTGATGTCTAACTAATCCATGAACTTTGAAAAGTTACAGATCTCTCCAGTTGGCTTGATAGCTTGATGTGGAATGTGCAAAAGCTGGAAGGTGATGTGAATAGTTAGGGTCTGACTGCACTTCCTGGCATTGCAGTGCAGGCAGGATCAATTGGGCATTAAAGAGGGTTAGATGGTTATTTGGATAGAGGAGAACGGGGAAAAGGCAGGAGAATGCTACTAGGTAATGATGCTCATTTGAAGAGCTAGTGCAGGCTCAATGGATCAAATAGCCTCCTTCTGTGGCATAATAATTGTGATTCTTTGAATCAGTGCTCCTAAATAAGACTGGTGAGAACATGTAAAAAAGAACAAATTAAAAAGTCACCAATTTGTAAATGGGCAGTAAGGATATATTATTTTCTTGGCTCATGCAAGAGCTTTATTAGGAAGAATAATTGATGAGGAAGGTTTCTTTTTGCTTCTGATAATCTCTTGAAGTGCAATTTATCCAAGTCAGTCTGTAAGCAGCAAAGTTAATGGGCAGTAAGTGTTGATGAATGTGGAATATTAATAGCGAACTCTCCAGTGACATGACCTCCATCTTCTCAGCTGAGAATTTACTTAAGGAGGTTATTTAGATAAAGACTGATGACTTGAGGAAAGAATAGGCAGAAATCTGCTGAAGGAGATATCCTTATTTTGATATGTCATGGTAATAAGAGCACAGCACAATTACAAAAAGTGTCAATGCAAAAGATTATCCCTTGGATCTGTGAAAACTTATACACACAAAACACCTCATTTATTTGTGAAAGCAGTAATTACAAGTTGCTTTGTGAAGTGACTCACACCTGTTCTAAATACAAAGAAAGAATCTGTTAGCTTCATATAAACATAGCACATTTTTCTGCATGTATTTTAAGATTTTGCACTTTGGGTTTGGTTCCTTTCTCTTGAGGTGCAAGATCACAGCATTATAGTACCAAAGAATGACAGTTCCACATTTTGTACAGAGGGTATCTGCTGAGCAGTTTCATTTGAGATTGCACACCCCCCCCACCCCCACTGCTTCACCCCCACAACATGTTCCTAAGTCCAGTCCTATTACACCCTCTCAAGCTTTTAGAAGCGTGGTTGATGATGAATTAAATTATCGCTAAATATGAGACAGATTTATGTTGTGGATTTGTGACCAACAAGCATTCAGCTGAGATTGCAAGAACTCTATTAACTGTGACCTTTATGCTGTTAGTAAAAGATGACTTTCATTGCTTTACCCTAGGCTGCTGTTAAACTTGGGCACTAATGCTTTAGCATTGTAATTGACTAGCACTCACCATTAAATCATATTTGTTTCAACATTTAAGTTATTAACATAGCCAACTCTTTTACCATCAGTTTTAATAGATACGTGTCTCTGAATTAAAATATCTTTTGCAATTATATAATTTGAGAAAAATATTGCAACAGTTTATAATCAAAACAGAGCTGGCAATAAATGTTTATTGTTAAATAAGCCACAAACGTAGGATATCAAAGTAATGATTTTTGTCATCTCTCTTGGGTCATGTGTGGTTCCAAATGCTAATTTGAGCAATCAAGCAAAATAGTTTTCATCAAAATCCATTACGTATCAAAATTGTAGAGACAGATTAAATGAATTTATATATTCATGATCAATATTGCTGTATCTGTTCCTTTCCCTCTTCAAGACCTTTCAGAATTTCGATTTTTTTCAAGTGTTCATTAAATCCTCCCATCTCCGTGGATTTGTTTTAAACCCAGGAATGGATCAGATGGGGAATCAGATTTCTCCATAATCATATTGTCAATGTTGACATTTTTTAGAGGAAAATTATCTCAATGCTGCACCGATATCGATTATTATTGTTTAAATGTGTGTGTGTGTGTATACGCATACATCTGTGTATGTGTATGTGGGTGTGCACATGTGTGTTTACATGTGTGTCTGTGTGAGTGTGTGTGCATGTGCTTGTGTATCTGTGACTGTGTGTGTGAAGCCTACGTTCAGATGTTGCACTCCTAGGAATTTATTGTAAGACTAAGAAATATAAGAAATACACCATAGAGCCCCTTGAGGCTGTTCCACATTTAATAAGATTAGACCTGATCTTTAACCCCAACTTTGCTTTTATGACTGATTTCCATAACACTTAATTCTCTTCGGCTCCAATTCTCCATCTCTCTCAGCCATGAATATACTCAACAACTGAGAAGCCAATCCTCTACAGGAGAGAATTTCAAAGATTCACAAACGTCTGAGTGAAAAGAAATTCCTCTTCTTCACAGTTTTAAATGATTCACCCCCTTCTGTTGAGTCAGGCCTAGGTTTTCACCAGGACAGGGACTTCTGGCCTCGAGGTGAGGGGGAGTGCGTACTCCTGGCCTCGAGGTGAGGGGGAGTGCGTACTCCCACCCTCGAGTTGAGGGCAGTGCAGACTCCCAGCCTCGAGGTGAGGGCAGCATGTACTCCCACTCTTGAGGTGAGGGGCAGTGCTTACTCCTGGCCTCGAGGTGAGGGACAGTGCGTACTCCCAATCTCGAGTTGAGGGCAGTGCAGACTCCCAGCCTCGAGGTGAGGGCAGCGTGTACTCCCACTCTCGAGGTGAGGGGCAGTGCATACTCCTGGTCTCTAGGTGAAGGCAGTGCATACTCCTGGCCTTGAGGTGAGGGCAGTGCAGACTCCCTGCTTTAAAACTTTAGGACTCTAATGCTGAATTTTTCCCTTTATTTCTTTAGTTTTCTAATTTACACCTGAGATTTTGTACCTAGGTGTCTTCACACCTGGCCTTGTAAGGACTGTAATGCTCATTTCTTAACTTTACCTCTTCAGTTTTCTAATTTATATTTAAGGTTTAGTCCCTAGGTACCTTTGAACCTAAGATGACGCTGGAAATGGTGACTTTGTACACTTATCGCTGTACTCAGGTGTCCCTTTACTTGAGTATATGAAAATAAACCTAATTCTAATTTGCTTTATTATGGTGAAAATGGTAAAAAAATCCCAAGAAAGGTCCTATTCCCAAACACATTACAGTAAACTCCCCATGATCCGGCCTGTATAGATAGTGGGGGATGTTGGTTACATGAGTCTGCCGTTTGATTGAGAAATCCTTCATAGAAACCCTACATAATACACTCTAGTATTACCATGAAAAACTTAAATCTGAATATCAAAAGGGCAGTGTGCTTTACTCACTGGGTTCTGGAAACTCTGGGAATGGGTAAACATTTGAGCATTGGATCTAAGCATCCCAAGCTTTTGAAGAAACTTTATTAAAAACAATTGTAAATTTTCTTCAATATTTTTGTCATTTGCATGAGAATTCTGAAAGCTTAAGTATCAGATAACAGGGATTTCAATGAATTTCTGATTTTCATGGGGATAGGTTTGGGGACCACCTAAACTTCAACAATGTCCATTTCAAAAAAACAAACAGCAAACTATTTAAATAATCAGCTATGTTCCATTGAAATCCTAGTTTGGTATTCTTTCTGTTTGGAACCTGGAACAAACAGAGTAGTGCAGACCTGTTTCAGTAAGTTTTATTTTGGATGTACATAGTACTGTTTTGGAGATCCAATGTCTGTCTCTAGATGTGGTTCCAGGAAACCTTGGCTTGCTGCTGAGTGTGTTGGGGCAGTTGTCGGAAGGGGATGGTTGTTGAGTAGGAGAGGAAGCTGAACTTTGAGGCGGTTAGGAGATGTGCCCACAAAACGGATTAATCAATTGGAACTGTCGCATATGTACCTTTTTGTAAGAGATTTGTTGAAGGACTTTCATTGTATTAGATGTATTTTCTCTCAAGTAGAACATTTTTAAAATAGTGACTGCAACATTAGACCTTATAACGTTGTTGTACCTCTTAAGGTTGGGTCACGGTGGAAATAGGCAAAAGTGAGGACTGCAGATGCTGGAGATTAGAGTCGAGAGTGTGGTGTGGAAAAGCACAGCCGGTCAGGCAGCATCCGAGGAACAGAAAAATTGACATTTCGGGCAAAAGCCCTTCATCACGAATGAGGCTATGATCCAAGGGGGTGGAGAGATAAATTGGGGGGGGAGGGGTGGGGCTGGGGTGATAGGTGGAGAGTGCAATAGGTAGATGGAGGTGGGGGTAAAGGTGATAGCTCAGAGAGGAGGGTGGAGTGGATAGGTGGAAAGGAAGATGGACAGGTGGAAATAGATGAGCTTTTGGGGTAGTAAGTCTAAAGGATTGGATAGAGGCTTGGGCTGGTCTGTCAGCATTAATTTGTTACTGAGGTTATAAACAGCAAAGGAAATGAATGGGAGATGGAGACATGGATTGATGTGGGAGTACAGGAGAACATTAGTAGGTATAATGGTATAAGGTGGTATAGAGCATAATGGATAGAAAATGCCAACCTAGACATAGGTTGGATGAAGGGTTTGGGGGAATATTGATTTAGATACAGGATGCAAGATGACATGAATAGGACATGGAAGTGTGTGAGAAAGAGACTGTGCATAAGGAGCTGATCTAGAGGAAGGAGTTTGGTTTCATTAGTTTTATTTAATTAATCAGCTGGATATGCCAGCTCACAGTGATATACCTTGTGCCCAGAATGTTTCCATAGCGGGTAGCTGCTGCCTTCATTCTGAGCTTTGCCAATGTCCAAGGAGCCCAGCCAACTTGGAAGCTCCCAGACTGGTTTCCTGGGTCAGTATTACACCACAGGATTAGGCCCTGTCTCTGCACTCCCAATCTAGATGTGAAAATCAGGGTCTCTGTACTCTCATTTGAGACCCTCAGGGGAAGCAATCTCTTAGTATCAGCCTGTCAGGCTCCTCAGGCTTATCTTCCTTTCAATGAGAACACCTGCAATTCTTCTAAAGTTCAGAGAACATAAGCCAACTGTACTCAATATCTCATCATTGAACAGTCCTCTCATTCCAACCATCTATCTTGCAGATGCCCTATAACGACTGAAAAACACTACATAGGGCAAACAGGAAGAAAACTAGCTACCTGATGAAGGAGCACTTCGAAAGCTTGTACTTCCAATTAAACCTGTTGGACTATAACCTAGTGTTGTGTGATTTTTAACTTCGTCTGCCCCAGTCCAACACCGGCTGCTCCACATCAGGAAGAAAACTGACCAGACGAGTGCCCGAGCATCAGCTCTCTACTGCCAGACATGACCAGTACTTTCTCATTTCCACCACTACAGACAAGGAAGGACAGAAATTCACTGGCACAGTGTACCCATCCTAGCACAGACAACACAGAGACACACCAGAGAATTCTTTGAAGCCTGGCACTCCACCCAGAACTCAATCAATAAACACATTGAACTGGACCTGTGTCCAAACCACTCAGCTACAGAATCAGAAGTACCAGAAAATGGAGACAGATAAATATCCGGCAGGACAGACCACCAATGCTTCTACGGAGGTGCACTGACAATGCCACCCAGCGAGGTGATGAACCGTCTGCAACAAAACACATCAGCTTGGCGAACGCATCTACGACCTTCCCCACAACCTGAGCTACAAATCTTTTCAAAAACTCTGAATCATTATTGCACCAATTCCAAGGCTAGCCTATCCTTCCATTTAGAAGGAGAACAAAACTGGGGTCCAGGTCTTATTTAAACAAACTCTCATTGATGTTTGTGTGGGAACAATTATTACCTATTGGGGGTCGGTTAGCTCAGTAGGCTGGATGAGTGGTTTACAATGATACCAATAGCATGGGTTCAATTCAGCACGATGGCTCAGTGGTTAGCAGGGACCCGGGTTCAATTCCAGCCTCAGGCGACTGTCTGTGTGGAGTTTGCACATTCTCCCCGTGTCTGCATGAGAGTCACACACTCCAAAGACGTGCAGGTTTAGGTGGACTAGCCATGCTAAATTGTGCACTGTGTCCAGTGATGTACAGGATTAGCAATGGGAAATGCAGGGTTATAGGGTAGGGAGGGGGGACTGTGGTGGGATACTCTTCAGAGAGTCTGTGTGAACTCGATCGGCCGAATGGCCTGTTTCCAGACTGCAGGGATCCTATGATGCTTGAATTCCTGCACTGGCTGAGATTATCATGAAGGACTCTCCTTCTCAACCTCTCCCTTCACCTGAGGTGTGGTAATCTTCAGGTTAAACCACCATCGGTTGTCTCTCTGTAATGAGGGATCAGCCTTATGGCCTGATGAGACTATGGTGATTTTGCCTTTATGTTCTATTGCATACAACTGATATGTCCCAAGGCCAGGAAACTCTCGGTCTTGTTCCTCATCCTCATAGACTTTTTAAAGAAATTCAGCTATCTCAAAATGTGGTATCAGAAAGGAAGAATAAACTTGTCAAATATGCAAGTCCTTTTCTCACATATATACTTTATTGTCTAACAAACTCATGGGTGCTACACTGTTGAGACAAGCCGACCTCTGTAAAGTGTTGTTAGTGTGCCTGGATAGCTCGACACAGTGATAATTTGATGGCTGCAGTAAATCCTAGAGGAGCCACTGACTGGTTGAATAAAATGTGGCAGTAATAGTGGACACATGGTACCTATACAAAAGCTACCAATAAAGCTATTAGATGGCAGATGAAAAGATGGCTTTCGGTGGACACCACAATAACCGGAAAAGAAAGCAAAATGTGTTCAGAAACCAAATTAGGGGATCATGTTAGATTAGATATCAAGCTAAGGAAGTTTCAAAAAACACAAGTTATTATTAATTCCAGCTCTGTTGAATCCCATTGATCTATATTCCAAATCCAAATCTAACTTGATACTTAGCAGCCGACTGTTCAGTAATAATAGGAATGATAGCGGATTTATAATCCTTCTTAGTGAGTTCAGTGTTTAAGGTTATGATAAAGGCTGAGTGATTCAGTTTGAAACAAATGTGTTAACATGATGGATATCACCTGGAACAGGCACTATAAAGTAGTCGATAGCATCTTGTAAAATGTGGGTCTGGAGATGAGAAAAACATGTTTTTTTATCCTTAGCAGGATGTAAGTCCTTTGCTGATGCTTTTGCCAAGTTCATGAGTCTTACTGATGTGAAAAATGAGCTATTGATTTTTCCACTTTGCAATCAGTGAAGAAAGAGCCAAAGAAGTCACAATATTCTGAGCTGACATAAAAATGGCACTGAATTCAAATCAAATTAGAAAGATGCAACAGCTGTAAGGGAGTTTTGTCTTTTTTTAACCTCCTGGTGGAAACATAGCAAAGCAGCAAACCAGCCTGTTGGTGAGAAGGGGCGGGCAAGGCAAATTAATGCCCAGGCCTCATTCAGTTGCCAATGTTACAACCAAACGTTAGAGTGTCAGCAGGAAGCAATTGTCTAGCTGCTAAAATCAGGCAGTAAACCAGGAAACAGGCCCCAGTGCTCTGGTCGGGTTGGGGGGTAGATTAGTATGATCTTACATCTTAGCATTTATATTGTAGCCACGTGGACTGAGTTGGGAAAGAAATGAGTGAAAACTATTTCACCCAATGCCATTTGTTCTTGTAGTGTGAGTCTCACAGACAACTCCA
This sequence comes from Chiloscyllium plagiosum, assembly GCF_037043375.1. NCBI lineage: Eukaryota > Metazoa > Chordata > Chondrichthyes > Orectolobiformes > Hemiscylliidae > Chiloscyllium > Chiloscyllium plagiosum. The sequence goes on from NW_028270157.1 coordinate 6,657,979, forward strand.
CCCATTATTACCATTAGGTAAACCATTGTCCAGTTGTCCCTTTGTAAGTGGAGTTGAGCAACTTTCTGGAGAGTAAAATCCATTTTAAACCATCTTGAAGTTTCAAGAAATTTGCAACTTGAAAGGGAGGTCAACTTGTGCTCAAAATCCTTAATAAGGTCGATCCAAGATCTCCCAATTTCTAATACACTTTGTGGATTAGTAAAATGTTCTGTCACAAGACAGTTTACAGAGGTCACTCACAACATTTACATTTGCTGCCTCTGAATCTGGAGTTGAAAAATGTGTTGCTGGAAAAGCGCAGCAGGTCAGGCAGCATCCAAGGAGCAGGAGAATCGACGTTTTGGGCATAAACCTTTCTTCAGGAATCCTTGAAGAAGCTCTCTTCCTCTCTCTCCAAGGATTTCAGTGAGTCCCTCTCTCACTGCACCCCCCAGGTCATCTCCTCTCTCCTGCTCCTTGGATGCTGCCTGACCTGCTGCGCTTTTCCAGCAACACATTTTTCAGCTCTGATCTCCCGTATCTGCAGTCCTCACTTTCTCCTTATTGATCTGAACCTGGAGTGACCACAATAATATACTGTGAGAAAGTGAGGACTGTAGATGCTGGAGAGTCATAGTCGAAAAATGTGGTGCTGGAAAAGCACAACAGGTCAGGCAGCATCTGAGCAGCAGGAGAGTCGACATTTCGGGCATAAGCCCTTCATCAGGAATGTGTTAACTCTCCTGCTTCTCGGATGCTGCCTGACTGGCTGTGCCTTTTCCAGCACCACACTTTTCAGTAATGATATACTTGCCTAACAAGAGCTATATTTCCATTTATATTCATTACTTTGATTTTCTTATGCCTTATCTCATTAGAATTTCATGTCTAATAGAATTATAATGAATATATTGAGGATGAAACAGATACTAGTGAATCAATCACCTGTTAGATAAGAAGCCTGATTGTTCCTTTGGGCTGGTGAATATAGGGAATATAGGGGAACATTGGTTGGTACAGGACCATGAGTAACATGTGGGTGTAGAGAGGAATAGATACATCTGGGTACATGGGCATAAGTTGCATGAAGGGTGTAGAGAAGCATGGGGCTAGCAACAAGATGAAATACCATGATTTATTTGCTACACCAGGACAAAAAAAAAATTCATACATACTTCCTGAGTTTTATAAATAAGGCAAATAATATCTTAGAGCCAATTGCACAATGTTCTACTTCATTAAACATAGAACATTACAGCGCAGTATAGGCCCTTCAGCCCTCGATGTTGTGCTGACCTGTAGAACCAATCTGAAGCCCATCTAACCTACACTATTCCATTATCATCTATATGCCTATCCAATGACCATTTAAATGCTCTTAACGTTGGCGAGTCTACCACTGTTGCAGGCAGTGCGTTCCATGCCCCTACTACTCTCTGAGTGAAGAAGCTACCCCCAATATCTGTCCTATATCTATCACCCCTCAATTTAAAGCTACGTCCCCTTGTGTTAGCCTTCACCATCCAAGAAAAAAGGTTCTCCCTGTCCACCCTATCTAACCCTCTCATTTTTGTATATGTCTCAATTAAGATACCTCTCAACCTTCTCCCTAACGAAAGCAGCCTCAAGTCCCTCAGCCTTTCCTCGTAAGACCTTCCCTCCATACCAGGCAACATCCTAGTAAATCTCCTCTGAACCCTTTCCAAAGCTTTCACATCCTTCCTATAATGCGGTGACCAGAACTGCATGCAATACTCCAAATGAGGCCGCACCAGAGTTTTGTACAGCTGCAGCATGACCTTGGTACTGAAATTCAATCCTTTTCCCAATAAAAGCTAACACAGTGTATGTCTTCTTAACAACCCTATCAACCTGAGTGGCAACTTTCAAGGATCTATGTACCAGGACACTGAGATCTCTCTGCTCATCCACACTACCAAGAACCTTACCATGAGCTTCACCTTAACATTGCTGCCATAATGCTGGCTAATTGGGTATTTCAAAATCTTTTAGAAAATACTAAGGCTAAATTTAAACAGCTTTGGTAAGGGTGAGGAGATGACATGATGATCCACTTCTTTTTGTCAGATTTCAGCTTGTTTTATGACATGTGTAACTTAGTAGCCAAACTGTTCAGTTGATTTAAAGAGCTCCTGTCCAATAAGAGTGGCAGATGGAGTTTAATTCAGATAAATGCAATTCTAGTCCCTTTCCTATCAGAAAGATGTTGTGAAACTTGAAAGGGTTCAGAAAAGATTTATAAGGATGTTGCCAGGGTTGGAGGATTTGAGCTGCAGGGAGAGGCTGAACTGGTGCATTGGAGGCTGAGGGATGGCCTTATAGAGGTTTACAAAATTATGAAGGGCATGGATAGGATAATAAGACAAGGTCTTTTTTCTGGGGTAGGGGAGTACAGAGCTCGAGGGCACAGGTTTAGGGTGAGAGGGGAAAGATTTAAAAGTGACCTAAGGGGCAATGTTTTCACTCAGAGGGTGGTGTGTGTATGGAATGCGCTGCCAGAGGAAGTGGTGGAGGCTGGTACAATTACAACATTTAAAAGACATCTAGATGGGAATATGAATAGGAAACGTTTAGAGGGATATGGGTCAAGTGCTTGCAAATGGGACTAGATTCGGTTAGGATACCTGGTCAGCATGGAGGAGTTGGGCCAAATGGACTGTTTCCATGCTGTACATCTCTACGACTCTATAGCTCTAAGTTCACAGCATCACTTTTTGTTATCAATGCTATTGAACGTGGCCTTTTTTTTCACAAATCATATCTCACCCCCACCTCTGCTATTTATACTGTTTTCTCAACACTTTCCCTGATCCTCTCCCTCCCCACCAAAGATTTATACATTGTGGAATTTCTTATACCTTGCGAAGTAAATCATACTGGCAAGGTCTGTTCTTCAGCTCTTTCAGTTTTAGTGGTGGCTTATTTTATTTGTCTTCATCCATCACCGAAATTTCTCAATAAAAAAAGCAGAAAGAACTTGTATCATGCTTTTCACCTTCTCAAGATATCTCGAAGCACTACACAACAATCACATTGCTTTTGAAGTGTAGTCACTTTCGAAGGCACTGAGGCAGTGAATTTATACACAAGGTCACACAGACAGCAATATAGAGTCATAAGGTCATAGAGATAAAAAGCATGGAAACAGACCCTTCGGTCCAACCCGTCCGTGCCGACCAGATATCCCAAACCAATCTAGTCCCACTTGCCAGCACCCGTCCCTTATCTGAGGTAACCCTCTTCGCTGTCCACTACATCTCCAATTTTGGTGTCATCTGCAAACTTACTAACTATACCTCTTATGCTCGCATCCAAATCATTTATGTAAATGACAAAAAGTAGAGGACCCAGCACTGATCCTTGTGGCACTCCACTGGTCACAGGCCTCCAGTCTGAAAAACAACCCTCCACCACCACCCTCTGTCTTCTACCTTTGAGCCAGTTCTGTATCCACATGGCTAGTTCTCCCTGTATTCCGTGATATCTAACCTTGCTAATTAGTCTCCCATGGGGAACCTTGTCCAACGTCTTACTGAAGTCCATATAGATCACATCTACCGCTCTGTCCTCATCAATCCTCTTTGTTACTTCCTCAAAAAACTCAATCAAGTTTGTGAGACATGATTTTCCACGCATAAAACCATGTTGACTATCCCTAATCAGTCCTTGCCTAAGTTCTGAAGAAGGGTCACTGGACTTGAAACGTTAACTCTGTGTCGCTCTCCACCGGTGCTGCCAAACCTGCTGAGTTTCTCCAGAACACTCCATTTTTGTCTGTTTCAGATCTCCAGCATCCACAGCTATTTGTCTTATTATTGGGCAGTTGATGGAGTTTGCTGGTTTCAAGTGTGCAAAGAACTTCTGCCATGATTTTGTGATGACAATTGCCCCTGCTTCAACTATTCCCATGGGATCTTTAATATCCATCCAATCTTACAATGGGGCCTCAGCTTGATGCCTCATTCAGTAAGTGAGAAGTGAGACTGTTGCCCAGTGGATTGTAGTGCACAACCTCTGTGGAGTGGCAGCAGGAATTGACAATAATGTAAACTAAGCTCCCCTTTCCATCTCTAATGAATAAGATTATGAATGAATGATTTGGAAGTGCCGGTGTTGGACTGGGGTGGACAAAGTTAAAAATCACACAATACCAGGTATAGTCCAACAGATTTGTTTGGAGGCACTAGCTTTCGGAGCGCTTCATGAAGAATGAAGAAACAGTGCTTTAAACCTTGTGCCTCCAAAGAAAACTGTTGGACCATAACCTGGCATTATGAATGAATAATACTTTGTCGTGTGTGGAAGTTCGGGGTAATAGTCTTGGTTTGGTCCATTATTTGCCTGGTATCAATACTTAGAATTTCCAAATTAAATCAAGCATATATATATTGAATCAAGGCAATAGTGAATTGCCTATTTGGGTCACATTTTAGCATTAAAAGCCAATTTAGGCTTTATTATTGGGGAATGTACTGGGAGAACAATTATCTGACTGATTATACTGTGAATACACATTATGTGACTCTGCTAGGATCTGGTGCTCCTCTCCCAGCCATGCATTACACACCCTGGGAGGCCGTTAGCTGCAGCATGACACAAGCTAATTATTCAAGCTCCAGGACAATCCAAAGTTGCCCTTTTGTTGCAGTTGATGAGTTCAATATTCTGAGTATCTTTCTGGAGTAACGTATAATTATACCTCAAAGAAATTTCTCAACATTCTCTTGGATATTAAAAGGAATGTATTCAAAACATGTCAAAATAATTTTTTTTGCTTTTTTTTTTAATAACTCTTAAGCTGTCTAACGTAGTACAGTTTTGGAATGCTTATAACAATTGATGTTAAACTTCCTCAGAGTGAAAGTGACACAACCTGCATTTCAGTCCTCTGAAGGGGACACAAAGTAAAGTTCATTTTTATATGTTTTGGACTAAGTCGTACCTCACACAGTGCTAAACCCTGCAGGATTTTATTATTGTTTTGTGTTTACTCTGGATTTCAATTAACCAAGGAAGTTCTAATATATGATGTACCCAGTCATTCTTCACTGAACATTGGTGCACTACAAAAATACTGCAATAATAGTAACACAACACAAATTTATGTATGCAGTACTTCCCCACCCCATGCTCCCCTCTGAGTCATTCACTATCCTGACTTGAAAATATATCATCGTTTCTTCACTATCACTGGGTTAAAATCCTGGAATTCCCTCCCCAATAGCATTGTGGGTCTACACATACAATATGGACTGCGGCAGTTCAAGAAGGCAGCTCACCACCACTTTCTCAAGCGGCAACTAGGGACAGGCAATAAATACTGGGCCCAACCAGAGATGCCAATATCCCACAAGTGAACTTAAATAACAGGTGAACTGGTTTGAATGGATTTGTCCAAGGATCAGACTGAAAATGTCATTGATCTGATAATTCCTGTGCCTGAGCTAATGCTATTGCTCTGAGAGACACTTTCTTATATTCCTCCCCATACAAGCAGCCGGTGTGGCCAAACGTGGACATGATCTATTTTCAATGGTTGATCAGCCTGACCACTGTAAAACATTACAAATGTGTCATCTTCCTCGTTTGGCTGATCTTCCACTCATTACAACAATAGCTTGTGTTCCCTGGGAAGAGGCTTATCTCATGATTTTAACTAACCTTGACCACAGACCAGCCTGCTCATGCTGCAGCTTTTGTGTCATGTAATAAACCATTTGATACTTACGCAGCATGACCATGTGCTCAATCGCATTTTGTTTTACTGACAAAATGGTACATCATGTCTCGTGCACTGTGTCTGTTTTAAATCTGGTATGGACACCTCAGTTCAAAGTAAAGTCTCATCATTGCCTTCTCAAGTCACTTAGGGATGAATAGTTCACGTTAGCCTTGCCAGTAATGACCACATCCAAGAACAATTCAGTCTTTCATTTATTCCTTCACAGGATGTGGGCATCACACAAAGGACAGATCTCATGGTTAGATCTCATGGCATACAGGGAGAACTCACCATTTGGATACAGAACTGGCTCAAAGATAGACGACAGAGGGTGGTGCTGGAGGGTTTTCAGATTGGAGGCCTGTGACCAGTGGAGTCCCACAAGGATTGGTGCTGGGTCCTCTACTTTTTGTCATAAATGATTTGGATGTGACCATAAGAGGTATAGTTAGTAATTTTGCAGATGACATCAAAATTGGAGGTGTAGTGGACAGCGAAGAAGGTTACCTCAGATTACAACAGGATTTTGACTAGACGGAGTTTAATTCAGATAAATTCGAGGTGCTGCATTTTGGGAAAGCAAATCTTAGCAGGACTTATACACTTAATGGTAAGGTCCTAGGGAGTGTTGCTGAACAAAGAGACCTTGGAGTACAGGTTCATAGCCCCTTGAAAGTGGAGTCACAGGTAGATAGGACAGTGAAGAAGGCGTTTGGTATGCTTTCCTTTATTGGTCAGAGAATTGAGTACAGAAGTTGGGAGGTCATGTTGCAGCTGTACAGGACATTGGTTAGACCACTGTTTGAATATTACGTGCAATTCTGGTCTCCCTCCTATCAGAAAGATGTTGTGAAACTTGAAAGGGTGCAGAAAAGATTTACAAGCATGTTGCCAGGGTTGGAGGATTTGAGCTACAGGGAGAGGCAGAACAGGCTAGGGCTGTTTTCCCTGGAGCATCAGAGGCTGAGAGGTGACCTTATAGAGGTTTACAAAATTATGAGGGGCATAAATAGGATAAATAGGCAAAGTCTTTTCCCTGGGGTCAGGGAGTCCTGAACTAGAGGGCATAGGTTTAGGATGAGAGGGGAAAGATATAAAAGAGACCTAAGGGGCAACTTTTTCATGCAGAGGGTGGTATGTGTATGGAATGAGCTGCCAGAGGATGTGGTGGAGGCTGACACAATTGCAACATTTAAGAGGCATTTTGATGGGTATATGAATAGGAAGGGTTTGGAGGGATATGGGCCGGGTGCTGGCAGGTGGGACTAGATTGGGTTGGGATATCTGGTCGGCATGGACAGGTTGGACCGATGGGTCTGTTTCCACACTGTACATCTCTATGACTCTATGATTCTATGTGACCTTTGACATTAAAATCTGAGTTATTAATCTTGTTCAATCTGTTCTTACATGTCTGTATAATTGTTGAATTGACAACATGTGCTTCTGTTAATTGATGTATATTTGCATGGGATTTCTTCTCTTTGGAAAAGGTGGAATGTTGAGTTATGTCTCACAGCATATCTGCACTCTGCATTTAAGGAGCATGATGTCATCACTGTATTATGGCATGTGACCTAATGGTATAAAGCTTGCAGACTTCATCATACTGAGTCCTCTTGTAGCATGACAGGCTGCAGGAAGTTTCCCATGCTGTATCTGGTTGTACAAAGTTGAGCCCAGATGTGTCCGTGCCTGTGTCTGTGCCTGTGCATGTGCCAGGTACTGTAATAATGGTTTGTTATATTCTTTAGTACATTGTGACCCATATCTTGTTCTTATGTTGCAGAGATTACAAGTATCACAGCAGATCATCTTTGTATCCAGAGGAATTGTCAGATTTTAGTCTCCAGTTCCTCTAATACTTATTCTTTCCTGATATTAATCACATTCCTGACTTTATCAGCCCATATTTCTGGTATGTAATTTGTGTCCTATACTGTGAAAAATAGTTGTTCATTCTCTCTGTCACTTCTTTCTTTTCAATAATAATTTCTCCTGCCCCTGCCTCTCAGGAAATTCCAGTTAATCTTTTAAATGCAGTCACTGTAAAGGAAAAGACTGGATTATAGATGGGGAACAAGTCAGTGGAACCCAGTGTAAATACTGAGTCCATGTTGGTTTAGCTGGTCCAACCTGTTTTAATTAGTTGTATATTGGACCTTTAATTAACACAAGGTGAAATTCCCGCCATATCCAGAGCTAATAGCTTGCTTCCAAGAACTGTTGACTATTTGGAGACCAGCAGCTCTATGGAATGACAGCGCCATCAGGAGCCATTGTCAGTAATACAGGGAGATCCACAAGGTGTTCAGAGGTGGATTCAGATGTTCAGATCTCACTGGGCCAGACTGGCCGGGTATTGAACAGAGACAAAATACTGCAGATGCTGGAATCCAAAGGAGACAGGCAGGAGGCTGGAAGAACGCAGCAAGTCAGGCAACACCAGGCGGTAGAGAAGTTGACATTACACCTGAAACACCAACTTCTCCACCTCCTGATGCTGCCTGGCTTGCTGTGTTCTTCCAGCCGGGAGAAAGTGAGGACTGCAGGTACTGCAGATCAGAGTCGAAAAATGTGGCGCTGGAAAAACACAGATGTCAGACAGCATGAGGAGCAGGAGAATCGATGTTTCAAGCATAAGCTCTTCATGAGAAATGCCGGGGAGGCCCAAGGGGGCTGAGAGATAAATGGGAGGGGGGAAGGGCAGGCACTGAGGAAGGAGATGTGGCTATGATAGTGAGTCTGCTTCAGGATGTGGCTGAAGAGCTTCAGGGCTGAGGAGACAACCTGGGATTTCTTCCAGCCCTCTACCTGTCTACTCAGGGTATTGAACAGGGCAATCGGGGAAGGTGGTCTTGGGGGTTGCAAAACTCATGTAAGGGATGTGGCCTTCCTATGATGTTGAGGTGTCAGCCCACTACCCCACATTAACTGTCCAGCAGCCTCCAATGGTTAAACCTGTGAGCTATGTGTTAAGCACTGACATCTGTTGATGCCTGTTAACTCTGAGCTGGGAATTAATTGTCCACTTAAGGGCCTGAATTGGGCCAGGGCAGATGGCCCATTGATGCCTCCTGGTAAAATTACCATGGACATGGGCAGGCTTGGCCTAATGACAGGATCTCCTGATTTGCAAGTCCACCACCTGCTGTCTTGTCCATGAAGATCAAGACTTAGTAAATCTGTCGAAACTCAGCATTAACAGCCACTGGAACCAAGCAAGTGGTTAACCTTTATGTCAAAGTCCTGATTGACTGTGAGAGTCTCTGAAGTGGTAGAACCCAGCGATAGCACATTACCAAGTCCCAGTGTCACTCAACCAAATGTCTCATTTTGTATTTGCTTTGCATTTTAAAGGATCATTCATCACATCATTAATATAGAGGGCTGTTAATAACACCCAGCATCTAAAACAAAAACACAGCTTTCAAAAGCATTTGAAATTTCCTTGCCAGGGAACCTTGTTGAATGTTTCACTCTTTGAAGCGGGCATTAATTCACCAGCAACACTGGGTGCACCTACATTTTAAAGAATCTAGCAGTTCAAGAAAGGATGCAGAAAAGATTTGCAGGGATGTTGCTGGTTTTGGAGGGTTTGAGCTAAAGGGAGAGGCTGCATAGGCTGGGGCTATTTTTCCTGGAGCATTGGATGTTGAGGGGTGGTCTTAAAGCAGTTTATAACACCCTAAGGGGCAGGAATAGGGTGAATAGCCGAGGTCTTTTTCCCATGGCTGGGGAGTCCAAAACTAGAGGACATAGGGTAGATGGGTGAGATGGGAAATATTTAAAAGGGAGTTGAGGAGGTACATGTTTGGAGTGAGCTGCCAGAAGAAGCGGAGGCGGCTGGTACAATTACATCATTTAAAAGGCATCTGAATTGGTACATGAATAGGAAGAGATTAGAGGGATGTGGGCCGAATGCTGGCAAATGGGACTAGGTTAATTTAGGATAGCTGGTCGGTATGGACAAGTTGGACCAAAGGGTCTGTTTCCATGCTATATGACGTTATGACTCTAAGAAGGAGCTTATGACTTTCTCAGGGTCATTGAGGGATGAGTGATAAGTGTTGATCTGACCAGCAATGTTCCCATCCCATGTCAAAATCAAAACATCATCTTAGCTGAATTATTGATCTGCAGTCTTCATAATGGTAAACATAAATATCGGTTGGAACAGAAGGATCCAGACAAAGAATCCATTTTTAGTTTGCGTTTGTATTTCTGGGATGAGTTAATTGAGCCTATAATAATGGGGGACGTTTGGAGATCAAGTAGCATTTATTATTCCCCTTGCCTTATTCGGAACAGACTCACGGATTGTAGAATTATTAGCATTGCACAAATGTTACAAGTCGCAATTCGACAATTCTGGAAAAGAAAATAGCCTATTGTATTACAACCATTCAATTAACCTTTATGGAAAATTACTTAACATTCTAAATGAGATTAGATCACCCAAGTCCAAGGACAATGGATTAATTGGAAATGTTGGGGATAGTTTACACCAGATGTAATTTTGTTCGCTGAGCTGCAAAGTTCTTTTTCAGACATTTCGTCACCATACTAGGTAACATCATCAGAGAATCTTCAGTGAAGCACTGGTGTTAGTGATCCACTTTCTATTTATGTGTTTAGGTTTCCTTGGGTTGGTGATGTCATTTCCTGTGGTTACGGCATTTCCTGTTCTTTTTCTCAGAGGGTGGTAAATGGGGTCAAAGTCAAAGTGTTGGTTGATAGAGTTCCAGTTGGAATGCCAAACTTCTAGGAATTCGCGTGCGTGACTGTTTGGCTTGTCTTACGATGGATGTGTTGTCCCAGTCAAAGTGGTGTCCTTCCTCATCTGTATGTAAGGATATTAGTGAGAGAGGATCATGTCTTTTTATGGTTGTTGATGTTCATGTATCCTGGTAGCTAGTTTTTTTTTGCCTCTTTGTCCAATGTAGTGTTTGTTACAGTTCTTGCACAGTATTTTGTAGATTACATTAGTTTTGCTTGTTGTCTGTGTGGGGTCTTTCAAGTTCATTAGCTGCTGTTTTAGTGTGTTGGTGGGTTACCATGATGCCGAGGGGTCTGAGTAGTCCGGCATAATTTTCACTGTTACTGTTCATGTGATAATGGGAGGGAATGGAATGGCAGTATGAAACTCAACTAATTTTTACCTTATTTCATTTAACGTACTGAAAATCAGTGAACATTTTTTCACTGGTGGGCAATCTGCTCAGCCAATTCTTTGCCCAAGCAGTGATGATGGACATTACACCCTGTTGTTACATTTTGGTAATGCATTGCTTATTGTGTTGGTCTACAGGAGGCTTTGGTGAGAATATTACTGGTCCAGCTCAAAAGTCCTCAGTAACGTATTAATAAGTTTTAAACACACACTTGATTTGTGAAGCTACTATTGATCCAATACAATTCGAAAGGGGTTGCAGGAGCAGAGGGAACTGGATGTAAATAAGGTTATTTATGGTGGAGTACAGGGGGACAGAGTATTAATAAAGCACACGGTGTCCTTGGCTTTATCAATAGAATCCAGAGCTCTGAAAATAGACAATCAAAGATTGCTGCATGAGGGTGGGGAATCCCCCAAACCCCAAGAAACCTGAACCCCACTCCGGCTCTCCTCAGGGAAATGCCCTGGGGCAGGACGATGATGCGAAAGTTGCATGTTGGCTGATGTTACCAACCCCTGTGCCCATCAACTATCATGCTCGAGACAACTAGCAGCTAAAATTCCTGTCATCCATATTGTTATTAAATACTCTTCATTGAACCCCTACAGTGCAGATAAGAGGCCATTTGACCCATCAGGTCAGTACTGCCCCTTGAAAGAACATCCCACCCAGACCCACTCCACATGTGGATTTTACCCTATGGCCAATCCACGAACCTGCACATCTTTGGATTGTGAGAGAAAACTAGAGCCCAGAGTATACCCAGGCAGACACAGAGAGTGTGTGCAAACTCCACACAGACAGTTTTGGTGGCAAGAACAGGAAGGCAGATTACTATCTAAATGGAGTCAAGTTAGGTAAAGGGGAAGTACAACGAGATCCAGGTATTCTTGTACATCAGTCAATAGAAGCAAGCATGCAGGTACAGCAGGCAGTGAAGAAAGCTAATGGCATGCTGGCCTTCATAACAAGAGGAATTGAGTAGAGGAGCAAAGAGGTCCTTCTGCAGCTGTACAGGGCCCTAGTGAGACCGCATCTGGAGTATTGTGTGCAGTTTTGTTCTTCAAATTTGAGGAAGGACATTCTGGCTATTGAGGGAGTACAGCGTAGGTTCACAAGGTCAATTCCTGGAATGGTGGGACTATCATATCTTGAAAGATTGGAGCGACTGGGCTTGTATACACTTGAGTTTAGAAGGATGAGAGGGGATCTGATCGAGACACTCTGGAGGCAGGAAGCATGTTTCCGCTGATGGGTGAGTCCAGAACCAGAGGACACAGTTTAAAAATAAGGGGTAGATCATTTAGAACAGAGTTGAGGAGAAACTTCTTCACCCAGAGAATGGGAGATATATGGAAGGCTCTGCCCCAGACGGCAGTGGAGGCCAAGTCTCTGGATACTTTCAGGAAATAGATGGATAGATCTTTTAGAGATAATGGAATCAAGGGTTATGGGGATAAGGCAGGAACAGGATACTGATTGTGGATGATCAGCCATGATCATAATGAATGGTGGTATTGGCTCGAAGGGCTGAATGGTCTACTCCTGCACCTATTGTCTTTTGTCACCTGAGGCTGGAATCAAACCCATGTCCTTGGGCGCTGTGAAGCAGCAGTACTAACCACTGAGCCACCATACCACCCAAATCTTAAGTAATAGTAGAATAAAATTTGGAGGAAAGCAACCTCCACCCTTCCACAACAATGTGCCTCAGTCCCAGCATCAGTGTCTTATGCACGAGGGTGATGTATTTTTCTTTTCTGGATCAGCTCGACAGTGCGATTGCCAATTCTTGATTTTTCTTTGCTGAGAAAGGAAGGGACTTAGACTGCCTGAACTTCTTTCATGTGGGACCATTTCATTCAGCAAATAGCAGTGACTTTTGTCCATTTGTGTCGGCAAAATTGAAAGTGTTCTCTTATATGACAGAGCCACATAATTCGCTCCAAATTCTTTTTTAACAGGAATTTGATGGCCTTGTATTTGGGCAATAATAAATCAAAGGTCAACTATAATTGTAATAACAACACAAAGCTAAAAATTGAACATTTCAATCTAAGTCTCATCCACCATATAAACTACAAGCTTTAATGATTGCACAAGGAGCAAAATGCTCACTTGGATTTCCATCCAAGCATTAAAATTTAAACACAAGCAAATGTCAAAGAATGTGCTGAAGAGCAATCCAATGGATAGTGATTGCAGAGCTCAAAACCAGGGGTCAGCTCTAGGGAAATACCATCTTTATATTAACATGCAATGATTTTTGTAATAGTGTTATCTTAGACAGGCGTGTTTCCCACAGCCCTTTCATAATTACTTTGCAAAATCTGAAATAAGTAAGATAAACAACTTCTGCATTATTTAACTCTTTTCAGTGAGAGAACAACACAATGTTAGAAATTGCAATCACAGCTCTATTTTCTGCCTTTCTTGGTCTATTACACAACAAGCAATTGCTCAGCTGCAAGGAAGCAATTCTTTACAAGTAGCTGTTGAATTATGTGACACAAAGTTTGTAGCTTAAATCAGATCCGGTAATTATATGCCAACCAAAGACACAGTAATAGGTTTTTACTATTGCTTTAACTACACCTTACAGTGCCTCTGCCTTTGTGACTGATAGTGAAGGACACTGTCATAGTGTACGCTATAAAGTTAATCAATAGCACGTGTGAAAGGAACTGCTCAAGCATCAGTTCTTGATCCCCATAGTTCTTCTCCAATCATGCAAGACATTGCCATAAGATTCATTAAATTAGTTCAGGTTAAGACCTAGATTATTATCAAAATGCTGTTTTGACAAAAGATGGCAGATGATATGAAGGACACTGACAAAAAAATGATGCCTGCATTTTAAATTGTGTTGCACACACTCATACACATCAACAAAACATACAATTTATCTGTACTAATATGTTTGCTATTGTTGGATTGTTTAAATCTAAAAAGGAGCTATTTGCTAATCCATTCAAATCTAATGCTGGCCTTGCAAAATCAATAGACATTCTCTAAGTTAGTCATTTGGTCGTGCACCCTTGATTTGTATATTCACAATGTATGTCATTTATAAATTATTTGAATGTTAATATAGGAGGTGCGGTTAGAAAGATTGTAGATAATGCCAAAATTGGTGGCGTAGTGGGCAAGTTGTATCAGAGTGCAATGGGATCTTGTTCAGATGGGTTATTAGGCCAAGGAGTGGCAGATGGCATTTAGTTTAGGTAAACTAAACTGGTGTTGTATTTTAGTAAGGCAAACAGGACAGGACTTATTCACTTAATGATTGGGCCCTGGGGGTTGTTGTTGAACAGAGGGAGCTAGAAGTGCAGGTGCTTTGTTCATTGAAAGTGGATACAGGTAGAAGAAGGCTTTTGGTCAGTTGAATGTCGGATTTGGGATGGTATGTTGCGCCTGTACAGGACATTGGTTAGGCCACTTTGAAATACTCTGTGCAATTCTGGTCTCCTGCTACAGGAAAGATGTTGTGAAACTTGAAAGGATTCAGAAAAGATTTACAAGGATGTTGCCAGGGTTGGAGGGTTTGATCTATAGGGAAAGGCTGAATAGTCTGGGACCGTTTTTCCCAGGACCATCAGAGGCTGAGGGTTACCTCAAAGAGGTTTGTAAAATTATGAGGGACATGGATAAGGTGAATAACTAAGATCTTTATCCCAGGGTAGGAGAGTCCAAAACTAGAGGCTATAGGTTTAAGGTGGAAGGGGAAAGATTCATAAGGGACCTGAGGGGTTACGTTTTTCTCATAGAGGGTGGTACGTGTATGGAATGAGCTGCCAGACAAGGCGGTGGAGACTGGTATAATTACAATATTGGAAAGGCATCTGGATGGGTATATGAATAGGAAGGGTTTAGAGGGATATGGGCCAAATGCTGGCAAATGAGACTAGAAAAAATTAGGATATCTCGTCGACGCGGACATGTTGGACCAAAGGGTCTGTTTCCATGCTGTATAACTCTATGGCTCCATGGTTAGCACTGCTGCCTCACAACACCAGGAGACCCGGGTTCGATTCCAGTCTCAGGTGTCTGACCGTGTAGCATTTGTACATTCTCCCCATGTCTGTGTGGGTTTCTTCTGGGTGCTCCGGTTTCCTCCTACTATCCAATGATGTGCAGCTTAGGTGGATTGGCCATGCTAAATTGCCCATAGTGTCTGGAGGCATGTAGGCTAGGTGGATTAATGATGGGAAATGCAGGGTTACAGGGCTAGGGTAGGTGGGTGAATCTGGGTGGGATACGCTTTGGAGAGTCAATGTGGACTTGTTGGGCTGAATGGCCTGTTTCCACTCTGGAGTTATTCTATGATTCTATGAACTGAGGATACTGGAGATGTAATGCAAACAGAAATTGCTGGAGAAACTCTGTAGGTATAGAAGCATCTGTATAGAGAGAAAACAGAGTTAGTGTTTTGAGTACAGTGACTGAGGAAGGGTTACCAGACTCAAAACATTGACTCTGCCTCTCTCTACACAGATGCAGCCAGGCCTGTAGAATTTCTTCAGCAGTTTCTGTTTTTGTTTGTTTCATCTTTCTAAATCTTTGCTAAAAGAAAAGCTGGGTCCGATTTTCCTTATCTCTCTCAACTGGAGCATGTGGAATATCTAATTCTAATAAAGTTCAGGTGGCCTCACAGTGCCAGGGACCCGGATTCGGATTCCAGCCTTGTCTGTGTGGAGTTTGCACATTTTCCCCATTTCTGCATGGGTTTCCTCCGGGTGCTCCGGTTTCCTCCCACAGTCCAAAGATGTGCACAGGTTAGGTGAATTGGCCATGCTAAATTGCCCAGAGTGTTCAGGGATGTGTAGGTTAGGAGCATTTGTCAGGGAAATATAGAGTAATAGGATAGGGGAATGGGTCTGGGTGTGGAGGGTCTTTGAATGGTCAGTGTGGACGTGTTGGGCCAAATGGCCTGTTTCCACACTGTAGAGATTCTATGATTCTGTGATCTCCAGAAATGCAAGCCTTTTTCGCTTTGTCCCTTTAAGTACCATCCTCTTCGATTTCAATAGCTATATTCTGATATCCACTGACGTGGCAGCAATTTGACTGAATGGAATTATACAAATAGGTATTTCTTAAATAATCAAAAAAAATCAAGAAGCTTTAATAATTCAATCTGTGCATGTTTGGCAGTCTAGCAGAGAGTGGGGATAAAGGGGTCCTTCGCAGGATGGCAGCCGGTGACAAGTGGTGTTCCACAAGGTTCAGTGTTGGGACCACAACTTTTCACCTTATACATTAACAATCTAAATGAAGGAACTGCGGGCATTCTGGCTACGTTTGCAGATGATACAAAGATAGGTAGAGGGACAGGTAGCATTGAGGAGGCGGGGAGGCTGCAGAAGGATTTGGACAGGTTAGAACAGTGGGCAAAGAGATGGCAGATGGAGTACAATGTGGGAAAGTGTGAGGTCATGCACTTTGGTCAGAAGAATAGAGGCAGAGACTATTTTCGAAATGGGGAGAAAATTCAGAAATCATGGAGTACAAAGGGACTTGGAAGTTCTAGTCCAGGATTCCCTCAAGATAAACATTTAGGGAATTGTGCATAGTTTTGGGCCCCATATCTCAAGAAGGATGTACTGGCCTGGAGTGTGTCTAGAGGAGGTTCACAAGAATAGTCCCAGGAATAAGAGGCTTAACTTATGTGGAATGTTTGAGGACTCTGGGACTATACTCAGTGGAGATTAGAACTATAAGAGGGAATCTAATTGAAACTTACAGAATACTGAATGGCCTGGACAGAGTGGACGTTGAGAAGATGTTTCCATTGGCAAGAGAGATGAGGACTCAAGGGCACAGCCTTAGAGTAAAGAGAAGACCCTTTCGAATGGAAATAAGGAGAAACTTCTTCAGCCAGAGAGTGGGGAATCTGTAGAATTCATTGTCACAGAAGGCTGTGGAGGTCGGGTCATGAGTGTATTTAAATCAGAAATAGATAAGTTCTTGATTGCCAAAGGGATCAAAGGTTATGGGAAGAAACGGGGAAAATGGGTTTGAGAAATTATCAGTCATGATTGAATGGAGAGCAGACTTGATGGGCTGAATGGCCTAATTTCTGCTGCTTTAGTCTTATGGTCTTATGTTTCACTCAGTTTGCTGATTTTATCAATAATTCCCTACAAATTGCATTCTTTGTGCACACACTATACACCCAGTCACATCAAGGATAGCATTAACTTGCAATGAGCTACCATCTGTTAACGTAAAAATAAGCACTGATGCAGCTGAAAAATAATAGTGGAAAGTGAAATAATGAGGTTGTAGAAAACCTTGTTGAAGTGCTTGGTTTTAAAGAAGCTTTTCAAGCAGAAGAGACAAAGGGCAGAATTTACAAATGTCAGTTTGAGACCTCAGTGACTGAGAGCATTATCATTCATGCTGGTAACATGCAGTGTAGGGCTGAGTTATTTTTCAATAATTCGTAACTTTGACTTGGTTGAGCAAGTGAAAAAGGAAATTATATTCTGTTTGAGTGTAGTTAATCACTCAATTTAACACAGATATTTTCTGATTAACCTGTTCAGAGGTATTATTACAGACCTTTAGAGCAGAGGGAACTTAGAACTCCGGGCTCATGGCTCAGAGGTAGGGACTCTACCACTGCACCACAAAGGTCATTAGTCAATCAGCTAATTCATGTGAGAATCCCATGAGGCCAAAGGCAAATGAAGACTGAAAGAACTGTGGATGCAGGAAAATAGATTCAATAGAGATAGATACTTTAAAATAGTTCTGATTTGGAGGTGCCGGAGTTGGACTGGGATGGACAAAGTTAAAGATCACACAGCACCAGGTTATAGTCCAACAGTTTAATAGGAAGCACTAGCTTTCAGAGCACTGCTCCTTCATCTGGTGGACAACCAGCTGGACAACTACCTGAAGGAGCAGCACTCCAAAAGCTAGTGCTTCCAAATAAATCTGTTGGTGTTGTGTGATTTTTAACCTAAAATAGTTCCATTTTGTAATTTAAATTATGAGTTTATGTGTGTAAATTTGTTTAGCTATTGTGAGCTTTAATTTATTTTAGGCACTAAGGGTTATTGTGGAGTTACTCCCCTTTCTTATTTTTAAAGGATAATTTATAGACTTTGGAGGACATTCAGATGTATCATCTGGGACATTTGGGGTTATTAAATTTCAAGGAAATGACTGCATTCTCTAGGCAGATTCCTTAACTGTTGGTGTCATCTTATCGCGGTAAAGATCCAAGCAATTTACAAGCTGAAAGGGGCAAGCTGCTTCAAAAGGGGTGATTTTTCAAAGTGTTTGCAACGTTAAAGAATACAGCAGCAGCAGCAGTAGAAGAACATATCTGAGGAAGGGTCACTGGATACGATCCGTGAGCTCTGCTTTCTCTCCACAGATGCTGCCAGACCTGCTGAGTTTCTCCAGCATTTTGTCCCGAACACAATTAACGTAGCATGCCCTCTATACTGCCCACTCCTCATGACACCTCATTCCCTTTACTCTCACCTGCACCATAGAGGAGAAAGTGAGGTCTGCAGATGCTGGAGATCAAAGTTGAAACTTTATTGCTGGAACAGCACAGTAGGTCAGGCAGCATCCAGGGAACAGGAGATTCGACGTTTCGGGCACAGGCCCTTCTTCAGGGCTTGTTGGGCTGAATGGCCTGTTTCTATACTGTAAGTTATCTAATCTCCTGACCTTGAGTCTGTATGAAATGGCAAGAGCCTTGGAGCTCTGGGTGGGGTCTGTGGGGGCTATGGAGTACACAAAGCACAAAACGGCACAGAGGTATGGATGCTGTGAGGATGTAGGTGGGCTCACATTGAGTAAGTGTGAAGATAGTGAGTAAACAGCCCTGAGATGCAGTTTTTACTCAAGAAGCAATCATGGGCTGCATGTTAGCCCAGTGGTTAACACTGCTGCATCGCAGGTCTAGGCACCAAGATTTGAATCCAGCCTTGGGCGACTGTCTGTGTGGAGTTTGCACATTCTCCCCATATCTGCATGGGTTTCCTCCCGCAATTCAAAGATGTGCAGGTTAGGTGAACTGGCCATGCTAAATTGCACATAGTGTACAGGGATGGGTAGATTAGGTGCATTAGTCGGGGTAAATGTAGGGTAGAGGAATGGGTCTGGGTGAATGGGAATGGTCTATTCATCAGAGGGTCGGTGTGGACTTGTTGGGCCTAATGGCCTGTTTCCACACTGTAGGGATTCTATGAAAGCTGTGAATGGAGTTGTTGGTCACTTGCTCTGAGGTTCATGTCGGGAGTTCTCAGCACCTAATTTCCTCATGGCGGGTAATAAGTCAGGAGGCTGCATATTCATGGAGTGCAATTTGAACTTAATGAGGCCAACAGCAAGTAACAGTCCATCTTAATGACCATCTCACCACTCCCTAGTGAGAAGCTCACCTGAACGCCCAGAACTGGGTTTGAAAATGCCAAACTGTGTTTGTCCCAACATCGAGAAAGGCCTCACCTGACTGCTCACATGCTTCTCCCACCATAGCCCTCATTGTTTAGGCCCCTAGAGATTCTGCCTCTTTGTGCGAGCGTTGAACAAGGCAGCATGTATAACACGAGGACTTTGTTGAAGTGGCTTTATTGTGTCTACCTCCAGTGCTCCTCATGGGAAAGGTCACATGACTACAGCAGACTAGAAGGTCCATGATTGCATTTCAATCTAAGTAACAGAATTGGAGTGGAGAATAAAAGGTAATGTTGCCGTTGCCTTACCAGACCATAGAGTTGCTCTCTCATTGGAGAGTTCATATGATCTTAACATGAAGGTCACCATGTCTCAAGTGAGGGGAGAGGTTGACATGGTGATAATCTAGGCTGATATGGGAATTAACCCATACTGTTGGCATCATTCAGCAACACACAGCAGCCAACTGAGCTAACAGATCCCCTGCTCCCCCACCACCATCACTACCACCAAGGAGAGCATGGGAATGGGGCTTTGAAAGTATTGGAATGGTTGACTCTGTAGGTATTCTGGGCCCAAACTGCACCAAGAAAGAAGTGAAAATAAAGAATGTTACAGAGATGGAAGTACTCAGTTGTTTCACTCTCTGATTGGTACAGTATTGAAAAACACACTGAAATCAAAAATATATCACTTTCACAAAGATGTACTGCTCAGAAAACTCTTACTTCCACATCACTGTCATATTTAGGCACAATATGCAGCAGTGAGTAAAATATTGTTTTTGCAGATGCAGTCAGTGATGATAATATAAAACAATGAACTGTGGATGCTTGAGGAACAAAGCAGAAATTGCTGGAGAAACCCAGGCCACCGGATTTGAAATGTTAACTCTGTTTCTGTCTACACAAATACCGCCAAACCTGCTGAGTTTCTCCAGCAATTTCTGTCTCAGTCAGTGGTGGTGTTGTGCTGCTGATCACCTCATTGTGTATTGCTCTGTTTATAAAGTGAGGGAGCAAGGCTTCAAAACTTTCTCCTCTACGATGGGTATAAAGTGATTTTCAAACCAACATTACCTTAATTAACACAGAGCATACACTGATATTTCAGCGTCAGTTCCTGCTGTTGGGTGATGCTGGAGATACTGTGGGATCAATTTGTGCGACTGAGGCTTTCCATTTTACAGCAGCCAACCATCCTCATCAAAGTGAAAGCCTGATGAGCAACATTCTTCAGTGCGGCATTGAGATACAGGGCAATTCTTTTCTTATCAGCTTCTTGCATGAGGTGCTTGAGCAGAAAATTACAGATTTAAAATTTATGATACAAAGTCATTTGCAATTTTATGCAGCAATCTTATTGAGCATCAATTGTAATTTACGAGTTTTGTTTTGGTGTTAGCAAAGTGTTCCTTATTTTGAAAATAAAGGGGTGAGCGAGCAGCATTGTCTCTACTGATCACTCCCTTTCACCAATCACCCTCCCCTCTTCCCATCTAGCCCTGTGTCTCTTGACTATTTCATTGAAATTCCAGATGGCATCTGCTGGTTTCCTGATCTTTATCGAATGAATCCCAGTTTCAAGAAGGAAGAAGCCTTTTTCTCTGTTCAGCAAATTAGATGAAGAGTTTTGAAATAATTCCTGAACTCTTTCCTTTCTGTCGAGCTGGCAGGTGGAAGAATAAAGAAAGACATTGTTTCCACTGCCACAGAGGAGAGTTCTTAGATACAGAGATATAATCGACATTGTTGGACTAAAAACGCGATGCAGAAAAAATATTTGATTTACCTGTTACAGAATTTTACCTAAATGTAATAAACACTGGAGAAACCCAGTCGGCATTTAATTACCTGGTTAATTTTATGACGATTGGAGTTTGTGGATACAATGATTGAGACAGGCTTCATTTAATGAAAGTAGTCAAAAAATGTACGTGTAATCTTAGTGTAACCGACTACTCAAGCTCTTGAATCAGTGTATATTGAGCTAAACTGCAGCATTAGCTTGGAACAGTAAGTAAATAATTCTGTTTAGTTCTGCACCTAGTAGTTTTGCATAACAAAAACCATATATCTCACAGTGTGATTCTATGACATTGACTCCCACATAAATGTTTGAGTATTGGGTGCTGTTGTGGTGCAGTGGTAGTGTCCATCCTTCTGGGCTAGAAGGCCAGGGTTCAAGTCCTACCTGCCCCAGATGTATGTCACAGCACATGTGATTGAAAACGTCTTGTAGGGGCTTAAGTGATGTGGACCATAGGGAGATTTGTGGCAGAACCACATGAGGTTCAATGAGGACCACTTTGAAATTGGGAGCATCTCACTGCATCTTTAATGGATTCGCTAAGCAACAAGGCAAAAGTTCATCACAAGGCATTCAGTGAATTGCAAATTAAGGGGATACTATCTTAGTAAACACCACATGACCACTAAAACTTGCCTGAATTAATATTCAGCTTCCTTATGGACCACACTGAAGCTGTTGGGAATTGTCGATGTGGAACTCTAGAATGGTGAGTTCAGCTCACCAGTGGCTGTAACCAGCCTCCATGATGCTCAGAACCAAACAGTAGCTCACAGACACCAGCTGCACTTATCTCACATCCACAGACATGAGCATCCAGCATTTGCCAATTCCTCATGACCGTGTGCTCTAGTCCATCTGCAGGTCATAATACTCTGGGACAGTCAAATCTCCAGGCTGTCTTAAAAGGCGTGGCAAAGGTTAAGGCTCTATTTGCTCACCTATTCAGCAGCCAAGTGAAAGTTATTGTATTTAAATGTATCCATGGAATCAATGTGTCCAACAAGCCCTGAAGGTTTAAAATATGACTTTTCAGAGCTGAAACCTTGAACTTTGTGCCCTGGTAATTATTACTTGTTAGATTAAAATGCTTTTTAAATAAAATATGAATTACTTCTGTGAATATTTGAGGTGAATTGTACTTTGAACGTCTCTGTTCAAGTAGCCAGCACAGAATTACATAGACTGGCCTTGGAATGGTTTCTAATGAATGAACACTCATTTATAATTGTTCAAGTGAATGAAAACTCCAAATCAAGTTCACATCTGTAAAAAATGCGTTCTTTTGAAATCCCCGACAGTAGAGGTTTTTGTTACTTATTGGCAATGACGGTGTACATTGGAGAAAGAAAATTTGAAAAATAGCAAGGAAGTTAAATGCTACAACTCCTTGGTGCAGTAAAATATTTTTAATAATCACTTTAAATTTTGTGTGTGTCTTTAAATTTAGCACAGGTATGTCTCCTGTTTGTAACCAGAAATTAGATAAATAAAAAAGAACTCAACCCTTACACTACTAGAGATTCCAAATTAGGCTAGTAAGAGAGAATTATGGACTCATTTATTTGAAGTGATTAATTTTAATGTTAATTTACTTATGCTTAACAAATTTTGCTAAAATTAGTGAATAAAGAAATCTTGGTCTTTCAATGTTTTAGCTTCAGTCAATGTGTTAGATACTGAAGAAATTTAGGGACTGCCTTAAAAAATTGGAATTTTAATTTTTAACATGCCATTTGTGTGAGAATAATGGATGAGGAAAATTGCAGCAAATAGAGAAAGGGGAAGTTATTCCAATGGGATGAGCTCCATCTGAATCAGGCTGAGACCTGAATTCTGGTAAATTGCATAACTAGGGCAGGAGGTAGGACTTTAATCTAAATAGTGAAGGGATGGGTTCAATTGTATGGAAAATCATAAAATCAGAGATAAAGGAGAAGTTGGGTTGGTGATGAGGATGATTGTTGCCAGAAAATAACAGGAAGGGACAAAATGTGTGAATGTCATATTGTATCAGGGGCCCATAAAAATGTGGGGGAATTCAATAATACAACAAAATTGAAAGCTTTCTACCTTATTGCATGAAGCATTCAGAATAAGGTAGATGAACTGATAGCATAAATCAAGGTAACTGAATACAATCTCATAGTCACTACAGGAACAAGGTTCTACAAGGTCAAAATGGGGGAGTTGACATTCAGGGATATTTGACCTTTCAGAGAGATGGGAGAGATGGTGACGTGGTGCTATTAATGAGAGATGGAATTAGGACAGTTGTGAGAGATAGATGACCTAGGGTCCAACTCTGAAAATTCAAATTTTAAACCTTCAGGGCTTGTTGGACACATTGATTCCATGGATACATTTAAATACAATAACTTTCACTTGGCTGCTGAATAGGTGAGCAAATAGAGCCTCAACCTTTGCCATGCCTTTTAAGTCAGCCTGGAGATTTGACTGTCCCAGAGTATTATGACCTGCAGATGGACTAGAGCACACGGTCATGAGGAATTGGCAAATGCTGGATGCTCATGTCTGTGGATGAGAGATAAGTGCAGCTGGTGTCCGTGAGCTACTGTTTGGTTCTGAGCACCATGGAGGCTGGTTACAGCCACTGGTGAGCTGAAGTCACCACTCTAGAGTTCCACATCAACAATTCCCAACATCTTTAGTATGGTCCATAAGGAAGCTGAATATTAATTCAGGCAAGTTATAGTGGTCATGTGGTGTTTACCAAGATAGTATCTCCTTAATTTGCAATTCACTGAATGCCTTGTGATGAACTTTTGCCTTGTTGCTTAGCGATTCCATTAAAGATGCAGTGAGATACTCCCAATTTCAAAGTAGTCCTCATTGAACCTCATGTGGTTCTGCCACAAATCTCCCGATGGTCCACAACACTTAAGCCCCTACATAAGCACAGTGACTACAAAGCAGGTCAGAGGTTGGGAATACTGCAGCGACTAACTCACCTCCTGACTCCCCGAAGTCTGTCAACCATCTACAAAACATAAGTCAGGAGTGTGATGGAATACTCCCCACTTGCCTGGATGGGTGTAGCTTCAACAACACTCAAGAGTCTTGACACCATCCAGGACAAAACAGCCCACTTAATTGCCACTATATCCACAAGCATCCTCTCCCTCCACCACGATGCTCAGTAGCAGCAGTGTATATCATCTACACGATGCACTGCAAAAATTCATTAAAGATCCTCAGACAGCACCTTCGAAAACCACAACCATTTCCATCTAAAAGGAAAAAGACTGCAGATACATTGGAACACCATCTCTTGCAAGTTCCCCTCCAAGCCACTCACCATCCTGATTTGGAACTATATCACCATTCCTTCACTATCACTGGTTAAAATTCTGAATTTCCTTTCCTAACAACATTGCGAATCTATTTGCAGCACATGCACTGAGATTGTTCAAGAGGCATCTCACCACCACCTTCTCAAGGGCAATTAAGGCTGGGCTACAAAATGCTGGTCTAGCCACTGATGCCCACATCCCATGAGTGAATTTTAAAAAAAAGTAAATAGTATCAGAGGATTGGAAAACTGCAAATGTGACACCCCTATTCAAAAATGAAAGGAGGCAAAAAGAGGGTAATAATTCTGAGGAAGGGTCACCAGACCAAAACATTAACTCTGATTTGTCTTCACAGATGCTGCCAGACTTGCTGAGCTTTTCCAGAAACTCGTTTCTGATTTATATGATCCACTGTTCTTTTGATTTTTATTTAAAGGGTAACTATGGATCAATTAGCCTACCATCTATTGTTTGTAAAGTATTGGAATTAATTATTAAGGAAATAATAGCCCAGCCTTTAGAAATTCATAATCTAATCAAGCAGAGTTGATTAGATTATGAAAGGGAAATTACATCTATCTACATTATTACAGTTTATCAAAGAAATTTCAAACAAAGTTGATAGAGAGGGACCAGTAGATGTGTTGTATTTGCACTTCTAGAAGGTATCGACAAGGTATCTCATGAAAGGTTCAGTCTGAAGATAAGGGTCTACAGTGTTGGAGGTCGGATATTGGCAGGGATAGAAAATTGGTTCATGAGCAGGAAATGGTGAATGTGGTTAAGGGGTTCCCTTTCAGCTTGGTAACCTGTAACCAGTGGATTACACAGGGATCAGTTCTGGGACTGCAACTATTTACAATACGTATTAGTGACTTTGAGGAAGGAAGTGAAAGCACTGTAGCCAAATATGCAGATGCCAAACAAAAGGAAAGGGCAGGTTGCAAGAGGGATACAAACAATTTAAGTAAGTCGTCAAAAAGTTGGGAAATAGAGTTTAATGTGGGAAAATGTCAAGTTGTTCGTTTGCAAAAGGAGACTAAAAGAGCAGGGCATTGTTTAAATGGAGCAAAACTGAAGAAAGCTGTAACACCAAGGGACTTGGGGATTACTTGTACATGAAACCCAGAAAACTAGCACACAGCGGCAGCAGGTAATCAGGAAAAATAATGGAATGTTGGCCCTTATTTCAAGGGGGTTAGTGTATAAGAGTATGGATGTATGGAAGTTTTACTGCAACTGTACAAGGCGCTGGGGAGACCACATCTGGAGCACTGTGAGCAGCTTTGGTCCTTTTATTTAAGGGACAATATCATTTCATTGGAGGCAGTTCAGGGAAGGTTCACTAGGATGATCCCTGGAATGAAAAAGCAGGTCAGAGATTGGTATTCTGCATCAAGTAACTTATTTTCTGGTTTCCAAATCTTGTCCACCATCTAGAAAGTCAGGAATGTTGGGCTGAAGCTCTTAACAATGCTTTGGAAGGACAACAAAGCCTGTTGCTTTACTATCACTGCAAGTATCTGTGTTCCATAGCTGCAGGGTGTATGTTGTACAGGAGGCACCAGGGCCTTGTCTGCAATCCATCCCAAGCATCCACTACCTTAATGAACATGGGCAGCAGGTGCCCAGGAACAGGATCACCTCCACACCTCTTTCTACATTACACACAATCCTGACAAAAATATCACCATTTTCATCGCTGTTGGATTGAAACTTTGGAACTCCCTACTTTTACTACACGAACTGTGTAGTTCCAGAGGTTCATCAGAACATTCTTAAAGGGAAGAAGTAGATGGTAAATGCTGCCCTTGGTTAACACATGGCTACTTTAAAATTGTCCTTGAACAAAACTGATCATTTCTTTTGAAAATGATTTATAATCTAAACAGGAAAAATCTGTTTAGTGTTAAATATTCTGTTTAGTGATTTAGAATACATGATATAGAACTTGCAACAATTATTATCATCATATTCTTCCTATAATTGTGTAATTCCATTAATGTGAATCTTTGAATGACTGCAAGGCTGAGAGGACATCGTATTTAATCATTGCAACTAGTTCTTCATGGATGTTTAATTTAACAGCATTGTAAGCATGGTTATTGCAATAGGTTATAACAGTGTCTTTTCAGCTCTGGAACTCACTGAAGTGTGGATAACATTAAATATGTTTTTTAAAAATTGCCACTAGTTATGATACAATTAGCAAATTCACTTTTTAAGGTTCCATGAGTTGCTGATATGAGAACTGATGCATTAGGGGCTTTATTTACTCAATACGGGGGATTAGAAAAATTTAGGGGTACAGTTGATGATGCCTAATTCTGTAACTATTCTGCTGTACCTGATCTAGAAGTGTGAGATGCTGATTGGAACTCAGAAAGTAAAAAGAAAACGATATTAATCAGGACTGATATTCCAAATTTAATCCATATTTGCAATGTCTTCATAGTCTATGAAAGGAAATATTTGATTGTGTCCATCTCCAAACATTAAGATACATCGCTGAAATGTGACATTGATATAAAGATTTTTCTTGAGCCTATGTTGGAAGCAATCAATAAGTTTCAGGTTTGAAGAAGTTCAATCGGGTAGGTTTCAGTTGAAGAAAGGAGTAAAACAAGGTTGTATTCTCTCACCAAAATTATTCAATCCATATGAAGAACAAATAGTCAGAGAATGACTTCAAGGGATAGAAAATGAAGGCAAGAAAGAAACTATGGTAACACAGTGCTCTTTCCTAATCATAAGACAATCAGAATCATAAAGGGTGATGGAGTAGCTTTGTTAGCACAAAAAAATGGGATAAATGTGACAGCAAGAAACAATTTTGGGTCAGAAGATATAGATAACATATGGATGGAGGTGAGTAATAATAAGGGAAAGAATGCACTGGTGAGAGTAATCTATAGTTCGCCTGACTGGAGCTATGATGTAGGACAGAGAATAAATCAGAAGATAATGAGCACATGTGAAAAAGGACCTTACCTTGTAATCGATTTTGGCTCCTTATCTAAGGAGATACTGGCAATGGAGGCAGCCCAGAGGATGTTCACTGTGTTGATCCTGGGAATGAAGGGATTTTCATATCAGGAGAGGTTGAGTAGGGATTGGGCCGGTACTCCCTGACATTGAGAAGAATTAGAGGCGAGCTTATTCAAATATAAAGGATTCATTGACAGGGTAGATATAGAGGATTGTTTCCACTTGTGGGAGAGTCTAGGGCCAGAGTCCATACTTTAGACAGAGATGAGGAGGAATTCCTTTCTCTCAGACTGAGTGAGTCTATGGAATTCTTTAGTGCATAGAATTCTTGAGACTGGGTCATTAAAAATATTCAAGGTTGGGAAAGGCAAATTTTTAATCAATAGAAAATCAAGAAATCAAGCACAATCAATGGGCTGAATAGCCTGTTTTAGCTCTGATATCTAATGGTCTAATGGCCTTAAGAGACCTTACAACATATTGTAGTTAAAGGAACATCTAGAAGTTTAGAATATGGGTTGAATATGACCACGATAACCCCCAAACAGTGGAAATGAGATGGCATGTACTTGAAGAAGCAAGAGTAAAGAGTCAATGGGACAGTGTCACACTGGAACAATAAATAGTTTTTTCTATTTGTCGCAAATGATAACAGATAATGGCAGGTATGATTCGGAAGTTAGA
This sequence comes from Chiloscyllium plagiosum, assembly GCF_037043375.1. Lineage (NCBI taxonomy): Eukaryota > Metazoa > Chordata > Chondrichthyes > Orectolobiformes > Hemiscylliidae > Chiloscyllium > Chiloscyllium plagiosum. The sequence continues at coordinate 6,686,097 of NW_028270157.1, forward strand.
AGAAGGAAAGAGACAGCCTGAAGTGATTTTGTGAAGATGAAGGATGTGTTACCAACATAAAAAGGTCAAGCCTTTAACAAGGGAAAAGAGATTCAATTCTCCATCCATGTTTCTCTGTGCATCACAAAGGTGGACAATATCTAATGACAATATTAAAAAAAGACATCATTGAAATGTAGATGCTAAGACATATGCTGAAAATTCCTCATCATTCAAATGGAGGGAAACTTAAAATTACAAATGAACTCTTGTGAAAATGGCGTATAGAAAAGAATGATTCCTTCATTCCTGATGAAGGGTTTATGGCCAAGACATCGATTCGCCTGCTCCCCAGATACTGCCTGACCTGCTGTGCTTTTTCAGCACCACACTCTCGAGTTGGTTAATATGTGGACAGAGCAGGTGCTCCACAAACCAGTCCCCGAATCTTTTCAGACTCTCAATTGTGTCACTGAACGATAGCTGCTCACTCAGCACTATATCTGTCACTGATATTAACTGTTCTGCTTTAGAAAACAAGAAGGTTGAGCATATCTACTACTCTGTGAAGTCTGTGTTTCTTCAAAGGTTCTTTATGTCAACAGACATGACCTCACTGGATTAGTTCTTCTGTTTGGTTTCTGCCATGGGTCTGGGAAGCCCATTAAGGTCTGCTGCTGGTTGGTCTAGAACAGTTTGCCTATGGGCCAGCTGTTTATTTTGGAACCAGTTGTTCTCCGGGCGATTGTCAATTGCCACCAATCTTTCTGATGAATGTTAAATTGAGATGTGTGCAGGCTCAAAGCTAAAGATTTCTGATTGTGAATAATGTACATATCTTCAACTCACCTATGTACATTGTGTTGTAATGTAACCTGCAGCATTCCTATCTGTCTGACAATTATTTCAGCTGTGGCATGTAGTTGTATCACTGTGGGTTGTAACCTCTTGCATCTTTATCCATAGCAGCTGGTCTGATAGGGAAGCTATACTCCCGTATCAAGCATAAAATGAACGGGATGTACATTGATGTAGCCAATTGAGTCTCTTGTGGCTCATCTAGATTTGCTATTTGCTATAGGAATGCCTCAGGTATCTTCACCAATGGAAGTATCTCAGTAAATCCAGGTCACTTTTCTAATGGTGATGAGTATTCCATTGTGTGGATCACTTTGTGTGTGTGACTAGCAATATTTCTGCTATCCTGAGTCTGTCTTATTTCCACACATTGCAATTTAGATTATGTGATTTAAATACACATTAATTGTAAGCTTGGCATTTCAGTTTGTGGTCAAACATGTGGGTTTGCCTTGTCTCTAACATTAAGAATTAACTTGTCTGTGTTCCTGTAGCCATGGTGATTTCTATTTAAAAAGTTTATGAGACCTATTTTGAAAATAATTGCATCTTATGCACCACTAATGGATCTTTGTTGACCTCAGATTGTTTGTTAATGGAGCCTCAAGCTTTGTTAGAGATCTTTAGAAGATGTTTTCTCTCTCCATAGCTCTGAGACAGAGGCTTTACTTTTGTTTTTTTCTTTGAATTGAGCAGTGCTGTGAGGTCCTTGGATATACGTGGTTATATAGATTAATGTTCTTCAGTACAGTGAACTTGATTACCATAGAGTAAACATTTAGTGTTAGCCCCAGACTGAAACTGTTGGGATCTGACTCTGAAGAACAAACTAATGGAGTAGGCCATTTAGGCCCTCAAGCCTGCTCCACTATTCAATGAAATCATGGCTGAGCTGTGGCCAAACTACCTTAATATCTTTGCTAACAAATAATTATCCATCTCAGATTTAAAATTATTAACTGATCTAGCATCAATTACTAAAAAAAAACTGTAGCTGCTGAAATCAGAAATTGCTGTAAAAACTCAGTAGGTCTGGTAGCATCTATGGAGAGAAAGCAGAGTTGATGCTTTGGGTCCAGAAACCCTTCTTTAGAGCTGTCTGAACTGCTCAGAGTTCTGAAGAAGCGTCACTGGACCTGAAACATTAACTCTGCTTTCTCTCCACTGATGCTGCTCGACCTACTGAGTTTTTCCAGCAATTTTTGCTTTTTTTTCTAACATCAATTACCATTTGTGGAAGTGAGTTCCAAACCTCTACCATCCTTTGTGAGTAGTAGTGCTTCCTAACATATCTCCTGAACGGTCTGGCCCCAATTCTCAGACTATGCCCCCAGTTCTAGAATCTAGAAGCAGTAGAAATAGTTTATTATTACATAATGTAATGGTCTAATGATGAATGTGCAGCCATTGCCAATTGTCAGAAAATACCCATCTGGTTCACTAATGTCCCTTAGGGAATGAATATTACCTGGTCTGGCCTACATGTGACTCCAGACTCACAGCAATGTGGTTGACTCTTAACTGCCCTCTGAGCAATTAGGGATGGGCAATAAATGCTGGCCTAGCCAGTGATAACCTCATCCGGTGAATGAATTTTAAAAACCAGTATTTTCCTGTTAATGCCTTGAAGAATGCGATCAGATTATCCATTAACCTTCTAAAGTCTAGAGAAAACAGGCTTAATTTGTATAATCTCTCTGTATAACCTAACCCCTGAAATCCACACATCATTTTTGTAAACCCATGTTGTACTCCCTCCAATGCCAATATATTCTTCCTAAAGCGGAAGGTAAGAAATTACTTAAAGCTGAGATGTCTAACCTACTGATCCCAGGCAAGGGACAGGAGGTGATAGTCTGTTGTAAACTAGCACCTGTTTTTGTGGGGAGGTGGTGAGTAGGGGTCCCACAAACAGCTGAGAAAGTGTTAGCCTACATTGTTAGTGTAGTGTTAGCTATATTGACAACATTCCAACCCTGGGGTCAGGGTAGTCAACGTGCACCATACCTCTGAGAACAGAAGTGTTGGCATTGTGTTAAATTGAAGAGAAAACGTCATTTTGAAATTGAATGAAAATTGTTTTAATTTAAATTCGACGTATTTGCACTAAGACAAGCAAGTCAGCAATCATTGGAACTGGGAAACATCAATTCAAACAAATAACAGAAAAAAATACATTACATGACTTTCCTTGCATTGAGATCCTTACCGTCTAGTCATGCTTGTACATATACTCTTTCTAAACTTGGTGTTAAAACATTTTTTTTCACATACAATCTACCAAGTTTGTACTTGCTTTCAAATGATTTCTCTGTTTGTAAACTGGCCACATTTAGCTCCAGCACTCTCGGTCCTTGCTAGGATGTAATTTCCTCTTGATGATAACAGCTTCTGATTTGGTTGAACATAAATATGTATTTGGTATAAACGTTATTTTCTGATAGGAAAGTTGTTCTTATAGAGAGCTTTGTACTGATGTTAACTCTTGCCCTGTAGAATTAACAGGAATTCCATACAAATGGCACAACAAATGCTAGACAGAGTGTTTTACGGTTTAGAGTTGCTGAAGGCACTGAGGGTCCACTGAGCAGCAGACGTGACCATTCTGGAGGAAGAGAAGAGAAAGGATGTGAGAGAGAGCTGGGGTAAAAGTCACACTGCAAGTCATGACCTTCCCATGGACTTTCAGACAGACATTAGTGCAGATGCATAAACATAGCAAGGTCATAAAACAGAATTACAGTTGGTTCTGATAAAACGCAATAGTTCTGTTCTCATGTGATCTTGTGTTTTAATAAAATTGTGCATTAGCCGTGCCATTTAAACTATGAGGCCGGATTCATGTGATAGCCAAGACAGGTAACGCAAGTTCACCTTCTATCAATAAGGGTCTAAATTCTTCCATTGTCTTATAGCCAATTCATGTTGAAGAAACATGTGTTATAGCAGAACTGACTGTATATGAATCTATTAAATAAGGGCTCCTGTGATGTAGTGGTAGTATTCCTCTCTCAATCAGGCGGCCTCAGTTCAAGTCCCACCTGCTCCATCTCTAAACAAATTAGGCAAAGATCTGCATGCAAAAACCAATGGGTTTTGTGGCTCAGTGGTAATGTCCCTACTTCTGAACCAGGAGATACAGATTCAAGTCCTACCCGCTGCTGAGCTGTGTGATAATATCTCAAAGAACAAAGAAAATTTACAGCCCAGGAACAGGCCCTTCGGCCCTCCAAGTCTGAGCCGATCCAAATCTACTGTCTAAATCTGTTGCCCAGTTCCTAAGCATCAGTATCCCTCTGTTCCCCACCTACTCATGCATCCGTCCAGAAGCACCTTAAATGAATCTACCATGCCTGCTTCTACCATCTCTGCTGGCAACGCATTCCAGGCACCTACCACCCTCTGAATACAGTGATGAGAAAATGTCTATCAAGTTACTGAACTCGAGCTAAAATAGACTCGAAGAGACCACCAACAACAACTTGTGTTTATGATTAGATTAGATTACCGACAGTGTGGAAACAGACCCTTCGGCCCAACAAGTCCACACTGACCCTCCAAAGAGCAACCCACCCAGTCCCATTCCCCTATGTTTACCCCTAAATAACGCACCTAGTACTACTGGCAGTTTAACATGGCCAATTCACTTAACCTGCACGTCTTTGGACTGTGGGAGGAAACCAGAGCACCTGGAGGAAACCCACACAGACGCGGGGAGAATGTGCAAACTCCACACAGACAGTTTCCCGAGGCGGGAATTGAACCCGGGTCCCTGGTGCTGTGAGGCAGCAGTGCTAGCCACTGAGCCACCCATAGTGCTTTTGAGGCTGTGAAATGTCTCAAGGCATTTCACATCAAACAAGATCAGACAGTATCTGCCTCATTGGATATACAGATAGATGATCAAAATGTGGTCATGGGGTGACCTTATGAAATACGTTAAAAGGAGGGAGCAGTAGTGGTTTTGGAAAGGCTTCTGATATTAGACA